>NC_090924.1:89367421-89491878 GCF_040938575.1 Ambystoma mexicanum | reverse complement strand
CCGTGTCTCTCTCCTGTTACGCCCCACCCCCCTCTCATGCCCCGTGTCTCTCTCCTGTTACCCCACTCTCATTGCCCCGTTTCTCTCTCCTGTTGCCCCCCACCCTCCTCATGCCCCGTGTCTCCCAGCTGTTACCCCCAACCCCTGCTCATGCCCCGTATCTCCGTGCTGTTGCCCCCCACCCCCTGATCATGCCCCGTGTCTCTCTCCTGTTACCCCCCACCCCCCCTCTCATGCCCCGTTTATCTCTCCTGTTACCACCACCCCCCGCTCATGCCCCGTGTCTCTCATGTTCCCCACACCGCTGCTCATGCCCCGTGTCTCCCTCCTGTTCTCCCCCACCCCCCGCTCATGCCCCGTGTCTCTCTGTTACCCCCCACCCCCGCTCATGCCCTGTGTCTCTCTCTTGTTGCCCCCCACCCCTGCTCATGCCCCGTGTCTCCCTGCTGTTGCCCCCACCCCCACTCATACCCCGTGTCTCTCTCCTGTTACCCCCCACCCCCCTCTCATGCCCCGTGTCTCTCTCCTGTTACCCCACTCTCATGTCCCGTGTCTCTCTCCTGTTGCCCCCCACCCTCCTCATGCCCGTGTCTCCCAGCTGTTGCCCCCCACCCCCTGCTCATGCCCGTATCTCCCTGCTGTAGCTGTTGCCCCCCACCCCCCTACCATGCACCGTGTCTCTCTCCTGTTACCCCCAAACCCCCTCTCATGCCCCGTGTCTCTCCCCTGTTACCCCCCACCCCCTATCATGCACCGTGTCTCTCTCCTGTTACCCCCACCCACCTCTCATGCCCTGTGTCTCTCTCCTGTTACCCCCCACCCCCCTATCATGCACTGTGTCTCTCTCCTGTTGCCCCCAACCCCCGATCATGCCCCGTGTCTCCATGCTGTGCCCCCCAGCCCCCGCTCATGCCGCGTGTCTCTCTCCTGTTACCCCCCACCCCCCGCTCATGCCCCGTGTCTCCCTCGTCTTCCCCCACCCCCCGCTCATGCCCAGTGTCTCTCTCCTGTTACCCCCCACTCCCCGCTCATGCCCCGTGTCTCCCTCGTGTTCCCCCCACCCCCCGCTCATGCCCGTGTCTCTCTCCTGTTACCCCCCACCCCCGCTCATGCCCCGTGTCTCCACTATTGCCCCACCCCCAGCTCATGCCCCGTGTCTCCCTCCTGTATCCCTCCGACCCCTCGCTCATGCCCCGTGTCTCCCTCCTGTTACCCGAACCCCCTGCTCATGCCACGTGTCTCTCTGTTACCCCCCCGCTCATGCCCCGTGTCTCCGTCGTGTTCCCCACACCACCCGCTCATGCCCCGTGTCTCCCTCTTGTTACCCCCACCCCCCCGGTCATGCCCCGTGTCTCCCTGCTGTTGCCCCCACCAACCGCTCATGCCCCATGTCTCTCTCCTGTTACCCCCCACCCCCCTCTCATGCTCCCGTGTCTCTCTCCTGTTGCACTCCATCCTCCGGTCATGCCCCGTGTCTCCCTGCTGTTGCCCCCCAGCCCCCGCTCATGCCCCGTGTCTCTCTCCTGTTACCCCCAACACCCTCTCATGCCCCGTGTCTCCCTCGTGTTCCCCCCACCCCCTGCTCATGCCCTGCGGCTTGGTCCCGAAAGTGTGCTTTTCTTTATTTGGTGTAAATCCATCCAGTAGTTTTTAAAAAAAAAGACAAAAATGTAAGTGAAAAAAATTAGTGATATCTGTGTCCGCAATCCCTGTTCGCTCCGCGGACAGGAATGGGATTGGACAAGCGACTTGCATGATGTCTGCGGACATCTGACGTGCTCTCCCATTGGCTGTAGTAAAGCGTGCAGTGCGTCTTATTTTCAGAGACGCCAGCCTTCTTAGTTTATTGTGCGTATATTGGCATCTGTGGCAAGCTCTGCGCTGTGGTGACTTCAGACTTCACAAGTGATTATCACAACAAAACAAGCGAAAATTCCGATGCGATAAGATGAGAGGACAGCAGGGCCTCCAATGGGGCTGTGTGAGGCTCATGTGGATTACACTTCTTGAACGTCCCAGGCTGTTGCAGACTTGCAGGAGACACGCCATCGTACACGGTGGCCTGAGGAGGACTGAGGAGCGGATATCCCGTTCCCCCCAACCCTGCTCATTACCCGTGTCTCCCTCCTGTACCCCTCACCCCCTGCGCATTACCCGTGTCTCCCTCCTGTACCTCCCGACCCCCGCTCATTACCCGTGTCTCTCTCTTGTTTCCCCCCACCCCACGCTCATTACCGTGTCTCCATCCTGTACCCCTTCACCCCTGCTCATGCCAGTGTCTCTCTATTGTTTCCCCCACTCCCCGCTCATGCCCCGTGTCTCCCTCCTGTTCCCCCCACCCCCCGCTCATGCCCCGTGTCTCCCCTGTTCCCCCCACCCACCGCTCATGCCCCGTGTCTCCCTCGTGTTCCCCCCACCCCCGCTCATGCCCCATGTCTCCCCAGTACCCCCCAACCCCGCTCATGCCCCATGTCTCCCTCCTGTTCCCCCCCACCCCCTGCTCATGCCTCGTGTCTCCCTCCGGTTCCCCCCCACCCCAGCTCATGCCCGTGTCTCCCTCCTGTTCGCCCCCACCCCCCGCTCATGCCCCATGTCTCTCTGTTACCCCCCACCCACCGCTCATGCCCGTGTCCCTCTCTTGTTGCACCCCCACTCCCCACTCATGCCCCGTGTCTCTGTTGTGTTCCCCGACCACCCGCTCATGCCCCGTGTCTCTCTCCTGTTGCCCATCATGCCCTGTGTCTCCCTCGTTTTGCCCCACCCCCTGCTCATGCCCCGTGTCTCCCTCGTGTTCCCCCACCCCCCGCTCATGCCCCATGTCTCTCTCCAGCTACCCCCCACCCCCTCTCATGCCCCGTGTCTCTCTCCTGTTACCCCCCCCCCTCTCATGCCCCGTGTTTCTCTCCTGTTACCCCCCTCTCATGCCCCGTGTCTCTCTCCTGTTGCCCCCCACCCCCCGGCCATGCCCCGTGTCTCCCTGCTGTTGCCCCCCACCCCCCGCTCATGCCCCGTGTCTCTCTCCTGTTACCCCCAACCCCCTCTCATGCCCCGTGTCTCTCTCCTGTTGCCCCCCACCCCCCTGTCATGCCCTGTGTCTCCCTGCTGTTGCCCCCACCCCCCGCTCATGCCCTGTATCTCTCTCCTATTACCCTCACCCCCCTCTCATGCCCCGTGTCTTTCTCCTGTTGCCTCCCACTCCCCTCTCATTCCCCGTGTCTCCCTCGTGTTCCCCCCACCCCCGCTCATTACCCGTGTCTCCCTCCTGTACCCCCCACCCCCTGCACATTACCTGTGTCTCCCTCCTGTACCCCCCACCACCTGCTCATTACCCGTGCCTTTCTCTTGTTTCCCCCACCCCACGCTCATTACCGTGTCTCCCTCCTGTGCCCCCCACCCCTAGTCTTGCCCGTATCTCTCTATTGTTTCCCCCCACACCCTGCTCATGCCCCGTGTCTCCCCTCCTGTTCCCCCACCCCCCGCTCATGCCCCGTGTCTCTCCTGTTCCCCCCACATCCCCGCTCATGCCCCATGTCTCCCTCCTGTTCCCCCCCACCCCCCGCTCATGCCCCGTGTCTCTCTTTTACCCCCACCCCCCGCTCATGCCCTGTGTCTCTCTCTTGTTGCCCCCCCACCCCCCGCTCATGCCCCGTGTCTCCCTGATGTTGCCCCCCACCCCCGCTCATACCCCGTGTCTCTCTCCTGTTACCCCCACCCCCCTCTCATGCCCCGTGTCTCTCTCCTGTTATCCCCCTCTCATGCCCTGTGTCTCTCTCCTGTTGCCCCCACCCTCCTCATGCCCCGTGTCTCCCAGCTGTTGCCCCCCAACCCCTGCTCATGCCCCGTATCTCCCTGCTGTTGCCCCCCACCCCCTGATCATGCCCCGTGTCTCTCATGTTCCCCCCACACCCGCTCATGCCCCGTGTCTCCCACCTGTTCTCCCCCATCCCCCGCTCATGCCCCGTGTCTCTCTGTTACCCCCACCCTCCGCTCATGCCCTGTGTCTCTCTCTTGTTGCCCCCCCACCCCCCGCTCATGCCCCGTGTCTCCCTGCTGTTGCCCCCCACCCCCGCTAATACCCCGTGTCTCTATCCTGTTACCCCCCACCCCCCTCTCATGCCCCGTGTCTCTCTCCTGTTACCCCCCTCTCATGCCCCGTGTCTCTCTCCTGTTGCCCCCCACCCTCCTCATGCCCCTTGTCTCCCAGCTGTTGCCCCCCACCCCCTGCTCTTGCCCCGTATCTCCCTGCTGTTGCCACCCACCCCCTGATCATGCCCCGTGTCTCTCTCCTGTTACCCCCCCACCCCCCTCTCATGCCCCGTTTCTCTCTCCTGTTACCTCCACCCCCCGCTCATGCCCCGTGTCTCTCCTGTTCCCCCCAACCCTGCTCATGCCCCGTATCTCCCTGCTGTTGCCCCCCACCCCCCTGATCATGCCCCGTGTCTCTCATGTTCCCCCACACCCCGCTCATGCCCCGTGTCTCCCTCCTGTTCTCCCCCATCCCCCGCTCATGCCCCGTGTCTCTCTGTTACCCCCCACCCCCCGCTCATGCCCTGTGTCTCCCTGTTGTTGCCTCCCACCCCCCTACCATGCACCGTGTCTCTCTCCTGTTACCCCCCAACCCCCTCTCATGCCCCGTGTCTCTCTCCTGTTACCCCCCACACCCTATCATGCACTGTGTCTCTCTCCTGTTACCCCCACTCCCCTCTCATGCCCCGTGTCTCTCTCCTGTTACCCCCCACCCCCCTATCATGCACGGTGTCTCTCTCCTGTTGCCCCCAACCCCTGATCATGCCCTGTGTCTCCATGCTGTGCCCCCCACCCCCCGCTCATGCCGCGTGTCTCTCTCCTGTTACCCCCCACCCCCGGCTCATGCCCCGTGTCTCCCTCGTGTTCCCCCCACCCCCCGCTCATGCCCCGTGTCTCTCTCCTGTTACCCCCCACCCCCTGCTCATGCCCCGTGTCTCCCTCGTGTTCCCCCCACCCCCCGCTCATGCCGGTGTCTCTCTCCTGTTACCCCCCACCCCCGCTCATGCCCCGTGTCTCCCCTGTTGCCCCCACCCCCAGCTCATGGTCCATGTCTCCCTCCTGTATCCCCCCCACCCCCCGCTCATGCCCCGTGTCTCCCTCCTGTTGCCCCCACCCCCTGCTCATGCCACGTGTCTCTCTGTTACCCCCCGCTCATGCCCCATGTCTCCCTCGTGTTCCCCCCACCCCCCGCTCATGCCCTGTGTCTCCCCTGTTCCCCCCACCCCCCACTCATGCCCCGTGTCTCCCTCCTGTCCCCACCCCCCGCTCATGCCCCGTATCGCTCTCTTGTTGCCCCCCTCACCCCCCGCTCATGCCCCGTGTCTCTGTCGTGTTCCCCCCACCACCCGCGCATGCCCCGTGTCTCCCTCCTGTTGCCACCCACCCCCACTCATGCTCCGTGTCTCTCTGCTGTTACCCCCACCCACCGCTCATGCCCTGTGTCTCCCTCTTGTTGCCCCTCACGCCCCGTGTCTCCCTCATGTTCCCCACACCCCCTGCTCATGCCCGTGTCTCCCTCGTGTTCCCCCCACCCCCCGCTCATGCCCCGTGTCTCTCTCCTGTTACCCACCATCCCCCTCTCATGCCCCGTGTCTCTCTCCTGTTACCCCCCGCCCCCCTCTCATGCCCCCTGTGTCTCTCCTGTTACCCCCCACCCCATCCCCATGCCCCGTGTCTCTCTCCTGTTGCCCCCGCCCCCCAGTATGCCCCATGTCTCCCTGCTGTTGCTCCCCACCCCACGGTCATGCCCCGTGTCTCCCTCTTGTTACCCCCTACCCACCGGTCATGCCCCGTGTCTCCCTGCTGTTGCCCCCCACCACCCGCTCATGCCCCATGTCTCTCTCCTGTTACCCCCCACCCCCCTCTCATGCCCCGTGTCTCTCTCCTGTTGCCCCCATCCTCTGGTCATGCCCCCGTGTCTCCCTGCTGTTGCCCCCCACCCCCCGCTCAAGTCCTGTGTCTCTCTCCTGTTTCCCCCCACCCCTCTCTCATGTCCTGTGTCTCCCTCGTGTTCCCCCCACCCCCTGCTCATGCCCCACGGCTTGGTCCCGAAAGTGTGCTTTTCTTTATTTGGTGTAAATCCGTCCAGTAGTTTTTTAAAAAAAGACAAAAATGTAAGTGAAAAAAATTAGTGATATCTGTGTCCGCTTTGCGGACACACTTCCCTGTTCGCTCCGCGGACAGGAAAGGGATTGGACAAGCGACTTGCGTGATGTCCGAGGACATCTGACGTGCTCTCCCATTGGCTGTAGTAAAGCGTGCAGTGCGTCTTATTTTCCAGAGATGCCAGCCATCTTAGTTTATTGTTCGTATGTTGGCATCTGTGGCAAGCTCTGCGCTGTGGTGACTTCAGTCTTCACAAGTGATTATCACAACGGAACAAGCGAAAATTCCGATGCGATAAGATCAGAGGACAGCGGGGGCCTCCAATGGGGCTGTGTGAGGCTCATGTGGATTACACTTCTTGAACGTCCCAGGCTGTTGCAGACTTGCAGGAGACACGCCATCGGTACACGGTGGCCTGCGGAGGACCGAGGAGCGGATATCCCGTTCCCCCACCCCCGCTCATTACCCGTGTCTCCCTCCTGTATCCCCACCTCCTGCGCATTACCCGTGTCTCCCTCCTGTTCCCCCCACCCCCTGCTCATGCCCTGTGTCTCCCCTGTTCCCCCCACCCCCCGCTCATGCCCCGTGTCTCCCACCCATTCCCCCCACCCCCGCTCATGCCCCGTGTCTCCCCTGTTCCCCCCACCCCCCGCTCATGCCCCGTGTCTCCCTCGTGTTCCCCCCCACCCCCTGCTCATGCCCCGTGTCTCCCCTGTACCCCCCACCCCCCACTCATGCCCCGTGTCTCCCTCCTGTTACCCCCACCCCCCGCTCATGCTCCATGTCTCTCTGTTACCCCCCAACCCCCGCTCATGCCCCGTGTCTCTCTCTTGTTGCCCCCTCACCCTCCGCTCATGCCCCGTGTCTCCGTCGTGTTCCCCCCACCACCCGCGCATGCCCCGTGTCGCCCTCCTGTTGCCCCCCACCCCCCACTCATGCCCCGTGTCTCTCTCCTGTTACACCCACCCCCCGCTCATGCCCTGTGTCTCCCTCTTGTTGCCCCTCACGCCCTGTGTCTCCCTCGTGTTCCCCCCACCCCCTGCCCGTGTCTCCCTCGTGTTCCCCCCACCCCCCGCTCATGCCCCGTGTCTCTCTCCTGTTACCCCACCATCCCCCTCTCATGCCCTGTGTCTCTCTCCTGTTACCCCCGACCTCATCTCATGCCCCGTGTCTCTCTCCTGTTGCCCCCCACCCCCCGGTCATGCCCCGTGTCTCCCTGCTGTTGCCCCCCCACCCCACGGTCATGCCTCGTGTCTCCCTCCTGTTACCCCCCACCCCCCGGTCATGCCCCGTGTCGCCCTGCTGTTGCCCCCCACCACCCGCTCATGCCCCATGTCTCTCTCCTGTTATCCCCCACCCCCTCTCATGCCCCGTGTCTCTCTCCTGTTGCCCCCCATCCTCGGGTCATGCCCCGTGTCTCCCTGCTGTTGCCCCCCACCCCCCGCTCATGCCCCGTGTCTCTCTCCTGTTACCCCCCACCCCCCTCTCATGCCCCGTGTCTCCCTCGTGTTCCCCCCACCCCCTGCTCATGCCCCGTGTCTCCCTCCTGTTCCCCCCACCCCCCGCTCATGCTCCGTGTCTCTCTGTTACCCCCATCCCCCGCTCATGCCCCGTGTCTCTCTCTTGTTGCCCCGTCACCCTCCGCTCATGCCCCGTGTCTCTGTCGTGTTCCCCCCACCACCCGCGCATGCCCCGTGTCGCCCTCCTGTTGCCCCCCACTCATGCGCCGTGTCTCTCTCCTGTTACCCCCACCAACCGCTCATGCCCTGTGTCTCCCTCTTGTTGCCCCTCACGCCCCGTGTCTCCCTCGTGTTCCCCCCACCCCCTGCCCGTGTCTCCCTCGTGTTCCCCCCACCCCCCGCTCATGCCCCGTGTCTCTCTCCTGTTACCCCAACATCCCCCTCTCATGCCCCGTGTCTCTCTCCTGTTACCCCCACCCCCCTCTCATGCCCCGTGTCTCTCCTGTTACCCCTGACCCCATCTCATGCCCCGTGTCTCTCTCCTGTTGCTCCCCACCCCCCCGGTCATGCCTCGTGTCTCCCTGCTGTTGCCCCCCACCCCACGGTCATGCCCCGTGTCTCCCTCCTGTTACCCCCCACCCCCGGTCATGCCCCGTGTCTCCCTGCTGTTGCCCCCCACCACCCGCTCATGCCCCATGCCTCTCTCCTGTTATCCCCCACCCCCTCTCATGCCCCTTGTCTCTCTCCTGTTGCCCCCCATTATCTGGTCATGCCCCGTGTCTCCCTGCTGTTGCCCCCCACCCCCGCTCATGCCCCGTGTCTCTCTCCTGTTACCCCCATCCCCCTCTCATGCCCCGTGTCTCCCTCGTGTTCCCCCCACCCCCTGCTCATGCCCCGCGGCTTGGTCCCGAAAGTGTGCTTTTCTTTATTTGGTGTAAATCCATCCAGTAGTTTTTTAAAAAATGACAAAAATGTAAGTGAAAAAAATTTGTGATATCTGTGTCCGCTTCGCGGACACACTTCCCTGTTCGCTCCGCGGACAGGACAGGGATTGGACAAGCGACTTGCGTGATGTCCGCGGACATCTGACGTGCTCTCCCATTGGCTGTAGTAAAGCGTGCAGTGCGTCTTATTTTCAGAGACGCCAGCCATCTTAGTTTATTGTTCGTATATTGGCATCTGTGGCAAGCTCTGCGCTGTGGTGACTTCAGACTTCACAAGTGATTATCACAACGGAACAAGCGAAAATTCTGATGTGATAAGATCAGAGGACAGCTGGGCCTCCAATGGGGCTGTGTGAGGCTCATGTGGATTACACTTCTTGAACGTCCCAGGCTGTTGCAGACTTGCAGGAGACAAGCCATGGTACACGGTGGCCTGAGGAGGACCGAGGAGCGGATATCCCGTTCCCCCCACCCCCGCTCATTACCCGTGTCTCCCTCCTGTAACCCCCACCCCCTGCGCATTACCCGTGTCTCCCTCCTGTACCCCCCCACCCCCGCTCATTACCCATGTCTCTCTCTTGTTTCCCCCCACCCCACGCTCATTACCGTGTCTCCCTCCTGTACCCCCTCACCCCTGCTCATGCCAGTGTCTCTATTGTTTCCCCCACCCCCCGCTCATGCCCCGTGTCTCCCTTCTGTTCCCCCCACCCCCTGCTCATGCCCCGTGTCTACCCTGTTCCCCCCCAGCCCCTGCTCAGGCCCCGTGTCTCCCTCCCATTCCCCCCTCCCCCGCTCATGCCCCGTGTCTCCCCTGTTCCCCCCCACCCACCGCTCATGCCCCGTTTCTCCCTCGTGTTCCCCCCCACCCCCCACTCATGCCCCGTATCTCCCCAGTTCCCCCGACCCCCCACTCATGCCCCGTGTCTCCCTCCTGTTCCCCCCCACCCCCTGCTCATGCCCCGTGTCTCCCTCCAGATCCCCCCACCCCCAGCTCATGCCCGTGTCTCCCTCCTGTTCCCCCCACCCCTCGCTCATGCCCCATGTCTCTCTGTTACCCCCCACCCACCGCTCATGCCCCGTGTCCCTCTCTTGTTGCCCCCCACCCCCGCTCATGCCCCGTGTCTCCGTCGTGTTCCCGACCACCCACTCATGCCCCGTGTCTCTCTCCTGTTACCCCCACACCCCGCTCATGCACTGTGTCTCCCTCTTGTTGCCCCTCATGCCCCGTGTCTCCCTCATGTTCCCTCCACCCCCTGCTCATGCCCCGTGTCTCCCTCGTGTTCCCCCACCCCCCGCTCATGCCCCGTGTCTCTCTCCTGTTACCCCCCCACCCCCCTCTAATGCCCCGTGTCTCTCTCCTGTTACCCCCCACCCCCTATCATGCACCGTGTCTCTCTCCTGTTTCCTCCCAACCCCCGATCATGCCCCGTGTCTCCCTGCTGTGCCCCCCACCCCCCGCTCATGCCGCGTGACTCTCTACTGTTACCCCCAGCCCCCAGCCCCTCGTGTCTCGTGTGGCCCCCACCCCCGCTCATGCCCCGTGTCCCTCTCCTGTTACCCCCACCCCCATTCATGACCTGTGTCTCCCTCATGTTCCCCCACCCCCCGCTCATGCCCGTGTCTCTCTCCTGTTACCCCCCACCCCCGCTCATGCCCCGTGTCTCCCCTGTTCCCCCACCCCCAGCTCATGCCCCGTGTCTCCCTCCTGTATCCCGCCACCCCCCGCTCATGCCCCGTGTCTCCCTCCTGTTACCCCCACCCCCCGCTCATGCCCTGTGTCTCTTTGTTACCCCCCACCCCCTGCTCATGCCCCTTGTCTCCCCTGTTCCCCCCACCCCCAGCTCATGCCCCGTGTCTCCCTCCTGTATCCCCCCCACCCCCCGCTCATGCCCCGTGTCTCCCTCCTGTTACCCCCACCCCCCGCTCATGCCCCGTGTCTCTCTGTTACCCCCCACCCCCCACTCATGCCCCGTGTCTCCCCAGTTCCCCCCACCCCCCGCTCATGCCCCGTGTCTCCCTCCTGTTCACCCCCACCCAATGCTAATGCCCGTGTCTCCCTCCGGTTCCCACCATCCCCAGCTCATGCCCGTGTCTCCCTCCTGTTCCACCCACCCCCGCTCATGCCCCATGTCTCCCTGTTACCCCCCACCCACCGCTCATGCCCCATGTTCCTCTCTTGTTGACCCCCCACCCCCCGCTCATGCCCCGTGTCTCCGTTGTGTTCCCCGACCACCCGCTCATGCCCCGTGTCTCCCTCCTGTTGCCCCCCACACCCCACTCATGCCCCCTGTCTCTCTCTTGTTACCCCCACCCCCACTCATGCCCTGTGTCTCCCTCTTGTTGCCCATCATGCCGCGTGTCTCCCTCATGTTCCCCATACCCCATGCTCATGCCCTGTGTCTCCCTCGTGTTCCCCCGACCCCCCGCTCATGCCCCGTGTCTCTCTCCTGTTACCCCCACCCCCTCTCATGCCCCGTGTCTCTCTCCTGTTACCCCCCACCCCCCTCTCATGCCCCGTGTCTCTCTCCTGTTACCCCCCTCTCATGCCCCGTGTCTCTCTCCTGTTGCCCCCCAAACCCCCGTCATGCCCCGTGTCTCCCTGCTGTTTCCCCCACCCCCCGGTCATGCCCCGTGTCTCCCTCCTGTTACCCCCCACCACCCGGTCATGGCCCGTGTCTCCCTGCTGTTGCCCCCCACCCCCTGCTCATGCCCTGTGTCTCTCTCCTGTTACCCCCACCCCCTCTCATGCCCCGTGTCTCTCTCCTGTTGCCCCCCCACCCCCCGGTCATGCTCCGTGTCTCCCTGCTGTTGCCCCCCACCCCCCGCTCAAGCCCTGTGTCTCTCTCCTGTTACCCCCCCACTCCCTTCTCATGCCCCGTGTCTCCCTTGTGTTCCCCCCACCCCCGCTCATTACCCGTGTCTCCCTCCTGTACCCCCCACCCCCTGCACATTACCCGTGTCTCCCTCCTGTACCCCCCCACCACCCGCTCATTACCTGTGTCTCTCTCTTGTTTCCCCCACCCCACGCTCATTACCATGTCTCCCTCCAGTTCCATCACCCCCCGCTCATGCCCCGTGTCTCCCCTGTTCCCCCCACCCCCGCTCATGCCCCGTGTCTCCCTCCTGTTCCCCCCCACCCCCCGCTCATGCCCGTGTCTCTCTGTTACCCCCCACCCCCCGCTCATGCCCTGTGTCTCTCTCTTGTTGCCCCCCCACCCCCCGCTCATGCCCCGTATCTCTGTCGTGTTTCCACCACCACCCGCTCATGCCCTGTGTCTCTCTCCTGTTGCCCCCACTCATGCCCTGTGTCTCTCTCCTGTTACCCCCACCACCCGCTCATGCCCTGTGTCTCCCTCTTGTTGCCCCTCATTGCCCATGTCTCCCTCATGTTCCCCCAACCCCCTGCTCATGCCCTGTGTCTCCCTCGTGTTCCCCCACCCCCCGCTCATGCCCCGTGTCTCTCTCCTGTTACCACCCACCCCCTCTCATGCCCCGTGTCTCTCTCCTGTTACCCCCACCCCCTATCATGCACCGTGTCTCTCTCCTGTTACCCCCACCCTCCTATCATGCCCCGTGTCTCTCTCCTGTTACCCCCAACCCCCCTATCATGCACCGTGTCTCTCTCCTGTTGCCCCCGAACCCCCGATCATGCCCGTGTCTCCATGCTGTGCCCCCCACCCCCCGCTCATGCCGTGTGTCTCTCTCCTGTTACCCCCCACCCCTCGCTCATGCCCCGTGTCTCCCTCGTGTTCGCCCCACCCCCCGCTTATGCCCCGTGTCTCTCTCCTGTTACCCCCACCCCCCGCTCATGCCCCGTGTCTCCCTCGTGTTCCCCCCACCCCCCGCTCATGCCCGTGTCTCTCTCCTGTTACCCCCCACCCCCGCTCATGCCCCGTGTCTCTCTGTTACCCCCCACCCCCCGCTCATGCCCAGTGTCTCCGTCGTGTTCCCCCCACCACCCGCTCATGCCCCGTGTCTCCCTCTTGTTACCCCCCACCCCCCCAGCTCATGCCCCGTGTCTCCCTGCTGTTGCCCCCCACCCCCTGATCATGCCCCGTGTCTCTCTCCTGTTACCCCCCCACCCCCCTCTCATGCCCCATTTCTCTCTCCTGCTACCCCCACCCCCCGCTCATGCCCCGTGTCTCTCATATTCCCCCCACACCCCCGCTCATGCCCCGTGTCTCCCTCCTGTTACCCCCACCCCCCGCTCATGCCCTGTGTCTCTCTGTTACCCCCCACCCCCCGCTCATGCCCAGTGTCTCCGTCGTGTTCCCCCCACCACCCGCTCATGCCCCGTGTCTCCCTCTTGTTACCCCCCACCCCCCCAGCTCATGCCCCGTGTCTCCCTGCTGTTGCCCCCCACCCCCTGATCATGCCCCGTGTCTCTCTCCTGTTACCCCCCCACCCCCCTCTCATGCCCCATTTCTCTCTCCTGCTACCCCCACCCCCCGCTCATGCCCCGTGTCTCTCATGTTCCCCCCACACCCCTGCTCATGCCCCGTGTCTCCCTCCTGTTCTCCCCCACCCCCCGCTCATGCCCCGTGTCTCTCTGTTGCCCCCACCCCCCGCTCATGCCCTGTGTCTCTCTCTTGTTGTCCCCCCAACCCCTGCTCATGCCCCGTGTCTCTCTGTTACCCCCCACCCCCCGCTCATGCCCAGTGTCTTCGTCGTGTTCCCCCCACCACCCGCTCATGCCCCGTGTCTCCCTCTTGTTACCCCCCACCCCCCCAGCTCATGCCCCGTGTCTCCCTGCTGTTGCCCCCCACCACCCGCTCATGCCCCATGTCTCTCTCCTGTTACCCCCCACCCCCCTCTCATGCCCCGTGTTTCTCTCCTGTTGCCCTCCATCCTCCGGTCATGCCCCGTGTCTCCCTGCTGTTGCCCCCCAGCCCCCGCTCATGCCCTGTGTCTCTCTCCTGTTACCCCCCACCACCCTCTCATGCCCCGTGTCTCCCTCGTGTTCCCCCCACCCCCTGCTCATGCCCCGCGGCTTGGTCCCGAAAGTGTGCTTTTCTTTATTTGGTGTAAATCCGTCCAGTAGTTTTTAAAAAAAAGACAAAAATGTAAGTGAAAAAAATTAGTGATATCTGTGTCCGCTTTGCGGACACACTTCCCTGTTCGCTCCGCGGACAGGACAGGGATTGGACAAGCGACTTGCGTGATGTCTGCGGACATCTGACGTGCTCTCCCATTGGCTGTAGTAAAGCGTGCAGTGCGTCTTATTTTCAGAGACGCCAGCCTTCTTAGTTTATTGTTCATATATTGGCATCTGTGGCAAGCTCTGCGCTGTGGTGACTTCAGACTTCACAAGTGATTACCACAACGGAACAAGCGAAAATTCCGATGCGATAAGATGAGAGGACAGCAGGGCCTCCAATGGGGCTGTGTGAGGCTCATGTGGATTACACTTCTTGAACGTCCCAGGCTGTTGCAGACTTGCAGGAGACACGCCATCGTACACGGTGGCCTGAGGAGGACTGAGGAGCGGATATCCCGTTCCCCCCAACCCTGCTCATTACCCGTGTCTCCCTCCTGTACCCCTCACCCTCTCCGCATTACCCGTGTCTCCCTCCTGTACCTCCCCACCCCCTGCTCATTACCCGTGTCTCTCTCTTGTTTTCCCCCACCCCACGCTCATTACCGTGTCTCCATCCTGTACCCCTTCACCCCTGCTCATGCCAGTGTCTCCTATTGTTTCCCCCAACCCCCGCTCATGCCCCGTGTCTCCCTCCTGTTCCCCCCACCCCCCGCTCATGCCCCGTGTCTACCCTGATCCCCCCACCCCCCGCTCATGCCTCGTGTCTCCCTCCCATTCCCCCCTCCCCCGCTCATGCCCCGTGTCTCCCCTGTTCCCCCACCCACCGCTCATGCCCCGTGTCTCCCTCGTGTTCCCCCCCACCCCCGCTCATGCCCCATGTCTCCCCAGTTCCCCCCAACCCCGCTCATGCCCCGTGTCTCCCTCCTGTTCCCCCCCACCCCCTGCTCATGCCTCGTGTCTCCCTCCGGTTCCCCCCACCCCCAGCTCATGCCGTGTCTCCCTCCTGTTCCCCCCACCCCCCGCTCATGCCCCATGTCTCTCTGTTACCCCCCACCCACCGCTCATGCCCCGTGTCCCTCTCTTGTTGCACCCCCACTCCCCACTCATGCCCCGTGTCTCCGTTGTGTTCCCCGACCACCCGCTCATGCCCTGTGTCTCTCTCCTGTTGCCCATCATGCCCTGTGTCTCCCTCGTTTTCGCCCCACCCCCTGCTCATGCCCCGTGTCTCCCTCGTGTTCCCCCACCCCCCGCTCATGCCCCATGTCTCTCTCCAGTTACCCCCCCACCCCATCTCATGCCCCGTGTCTCTCTCCTGTTACCCCCCACCCCCGTCTCATGCCCCGTGTCTCTCTCCTGTTACCCCCCTCTCATGCCCCGTGTCTCTCTCCTGTTGCCCCCCAACCCCCGGTCATGCCCCGTGTCTCCCTGCTGTTGCCCCCCACCCCCCGCTCATGCCCCGTGTCCCTCTCTTGTTGCACCCCCACTCCCCACTCATGCCCCGTGTCTCCGTTGTGTTCCCCGACCACCCGCTCATGCCCTGTGTCTCTCTCCTGTTGCCCATCATGCCCTGTGTCTCCCTCGTTTTCGCCCCACCCCCTGCTCATGCCCCGTGTCTCCCTCGTGTTCCCCCACCCCCCGCTCATGCCCCATGTCTCTCTCCAGTTACCCCCCCACCCCATCTCATGCCCCGTGTCTCTCTCCTGTTACCCCCCACCCCCGTCTCATGCCCCGTGTCTCTCTCCTGTTACCCCCCTCTCATGCCCCGTGTCTCTCTCCTGTTGCCCCCCAACCCCCGGTCATGCCCCGTGTCTCCCTGCTGTTGCCCCCCACCCCCCGCTCATGCCCCGTGTCTCTCTCCTGTTACCCCCACCCCCCTCTCATGCCCCGTGTCTCTCTCCTGTTGCCCCCCACCCCCCTGTCATGCCCCGTGTCTCCCTGCTGTTGCCCCCACCCCCCGCTCATGCCCTGTGTCTCTCTCCTATTACCCTCACCCCCTCTCATGCCCCGTGTCTCTCTCCTGTTGCCTCCCACTCCCCTCTCATGCCCCGTGTCTCCCTCGTGTTGCCCCCACCCCCGCTCATTACCCGTGTCTCCCTCCTGTACCCCCCACCCCCTGCACATTACCTGTGTCTCCCTCCTGTACCCCCCACCACCTGCTCATTACCCGTGCCTCTCTCTTGTTTCCCCCCACCCCACGCTCATTACCGTGTCTCCCTCCTGTGCTCCCCACCCCTAGTCTTGCCCGTATCTCTCTATTGTTTCCCCCCACACCCTGCTCATGCCCCATGTCTCCCTCCTGTTCCCCCACCCCCCGCTCATGCCCCGTGTCTCTCCTGTTCCCCCCACATCCCCGCTCATGCCCCGTGTCTCCCTCCTGTTCCCCCCACCCCCCGCTCATGCCCCGTGTCTCTCTGTTACCCCCCACCCCCCGCTCATGCCCTGTGTCTCTCTCTTGTTGCCCCCCACCCCCCGCTCATGCCCCGTATCTCCCTGCTGTTGCCCCCCACCCCCGCTCATACCCCGTGTCTCTCTCCTGTTACCCCCCACCCCCCTCTCATGCCCCGTGTCTCTCTCCTGTTACCCCCTCTCATGCCCCGTTTCGCTCTCCTGTTGCCCCCCACCCTCCTCATGCCCCGTGTCTCCCAGCTGTTGCCCCCCAACCCCTGCTCATGCCCCGTATCTCCCTGCTGTTGCCCCCACCCCCTGATCATGCCCCGTGTCTCTCTCCTGTTACCCCCCCACCCCCCTCTCATGCCCCATTTCTCTCTCCTGTTACCCCCACCCCCCGCTCATGCCCCGTGTCTCTCATGTTCCCCCCACACCTCCGCTCATGCCCCGTGTCTCCCTCCTGTTCTCCCCCACCCCCCGCTCATGCCCCGTGTCTCTCTCTTGCCCCCACCCCCTGCTCATGCCCTGTGTCTCTCTCTTGTTGCCCCCCAACCCCTGCTCATGCCCCGTGTCTCTCTGTTACCCCCCACCCCCCGCTCATGCCCAGTGTCTCCGTCGTGTTCCCCCACCACCCGCTCATGCCCCGTGTCTCCCTCTTGTTACCCCCCACCCCCCCAGCTCATGCCCCGTGTCTCCCTGCTGTTGCCCCCCACCACCCGCTCATGCCCCATGTCTCTCTCCTGTTACCCCCCACCCCCCTCTCATACCCCGTGTCTCTCTCCTGTTGCCCTCCATCCTCCGGTCATGCCCCGTGTCTCCCTGCTGTTGCCCCCCACCACCCGCTCATGCCCCGTGTCTCCCTCCTGTTCTCCCCCATCCCCCGCTCATGCCCCGTGTCTCTCTGTTACCCCCCACCCCCCGCTCATGCCCTGTGTCTCCCTGTTGTTGCCTCCCACCCCCCTACCATGCACCGTGTCTCTCTCCTGTTACCCCCCAACCCCCTCTCATGCCCCGTGTCTCTCTCCTGTTACCCCCCACCCCCTATCATGCACTGTGTCTCTCTCCTGTTACCCCCACCCCCTTCTCATGCCCCGTGTCTCTCTCCTGTTACCCCCCACCCCCCTATCATGCACGGTGTCTCTCTCCTGTTGCCCCCAACCCCCGATCATGCCCTGTGTCTCCATGCTGTGCCCCCCACCCCCCGCTCATGCCGCGTGTCTCTCTCCTGTTACCCCCCACCCCCCGCTCATGCCCCGTGTCTCCCTCGTGTTCCCCCCACCCCCCGCTCATGCCCCGTGTCTCTCTCCTGTTACCCCCCACCCCCTGCTCATGCCCCGTGTCTCCCTCGTGTTCCCCCCACCCCCCCACCCCCCGCTCATGCCGGTGTCTCTATCCTGTTACCCCCCACCCCCGCTCATGCCCCGTGTCTCCCCTGTTGCCCCCACCCCCTGCTCATGGTCCATGTCTCCCTCCTGTATCCCCCCCACCCCCCGCTCATGCCCCGTGTCTCCCTCCTGTTGCCCCCACCCCCTGCTCATGCCACGTGTCTCTCTGTTACCCCCCCCGCTCATGCCCCGTGTCTCTGTCGTGTTCCCCCCACCACCCGCTCATGCCCCGTGTCTCCCTCTTGTTACCCCCCACCTCCCCGGTCATGCCCCGTGTCTCCCTGCTGTTGCCCCCACCACCCGTTCATGCCCCATGTCTCTCTCCTGTTACCCCCCACCCCCCTCTCATGCCCCGTGTCTCTCTCCTGTTGCCCTCCATCCTCCGGTCATGCCCGTGTCTCCCTGCTGTTGCCCCCCAGCCCCCGCTCATGCCCCGTGTCTCTCTCCTGTTACCCCCCACCACCCTCTCATGCCCCGTGTCTCCCTCGTGTTCCCCCCACCCCCTGCTCATGCCCCGCGGCTTGGTCCCGAAAGTGTGCTTTTCTTTATTTGGTGTAAATCCGTCCAGTAGTTTTTAAAAAAAAGACAAAAATGTAAGTGAAAAAAATTAGTGATATCTGTGTCCGCTTTGCGGACACACTTCCCTGTTCGCTCCGCGGACAGGACAGGGATTGGACAAGCGACTTGCGTGATGTCTGCGGACATCTGACGTGCTCTCCCATTGGCTGTAGTAAAGCGTGCAGTGCGTCTTATTTTCAGAGACGCCAGCCTTCTTAGTTTATTGTTCGTATATTGGCATCTGTGGCAAGCTCTGCGCTGTTGTGACTTCAGACTTCACAAGTGATTACCACAACGGAACAAGCGAAAATTCCGATGCGATAAGATGAGAGGACAGCAGGGCCTCCAATGGGGCTGTGTGAGGCTCATGTGGATTACACTTCTTGAACGTCCCAGGCTGTTGCAGACTTGCAGGAGACACGCCATCGTACACGGTGGCCTGAGGAGGACTGAGGAGCGGATATCCCGTTCCCCCCACCCCTGCTCATTACCTGTGTCTCCCTCCTGTACCCCCCACCCCCTGCGCATTACCCGTGTCTCCCTCCTGTACCTCCCCACCCCGCTCATTACCCGTGTCTCTCTCTTGTTTCCCCCCACCCCACGCTCATTACCGTGTCTCCATCCTGTTCCCCCTTACCCCCCGCTCATGCCCCGTGTCTCTCTGTTGCCCCCACCCCCCGCTCATGCCCTGTGTCTCTCTCTTGTTGCCCCCCATCCCCCGCTCATGCCCCGTGTCTCCCTGCTGTTGCCCCCCACCCCCGCTCATTCCCCGTGTCTCTCTCCTGTTACCCCCACCCCCCTCTCATGCCCCGTGTCTCTCTCCTGTTACCCCCCTCTCATGCCCCGTGTCTCTCTCCTGTTGCCCCCCATCCTCCTCATGCCCCGTGTCTCCCAGCTGTTGCCCCCACCCCTGCTCATGCCCCGTATCTCCCTGCTGTTGCCCCCCACCCCCTGATCATGCCCCGTGTCTCTCTCCTGTTACCCCCCACCCCCCTCTCATGCCCCGTTTCTCTCTCCTGTTACCCCCACCCCCCACTCATGCCCCGTGTCTCTCCTGTTCCCCCCATACCCCTGCCCATGCCCCGTGTCTCCCTCCTGTTCTCCCCCACCCCCGCTCATGCCCCGTGTCTCTCTGTTACCCCCCACCCCCCGCTCATGCCCTGTGTCTCTCTCTTGTTGCCCCCCCACCCCCTGATCATGCCCCGTGTCTCTCTCCTGTTACCCCCCACCCCCGCTCATACCCCGTGTCTCTCTCCTGTTACCCCCCACCCCCTTCTCATGCCCCGTGTCTCTCTCCTGTTACCCCACTCTCATGCCCCGTGTCTCTCTCCTGTTGCCCCCCACCCTCCTCATGCCCCGTGTCCCCCAGCTGTTGCCCCCCACCCCCTGCTCATGCCCCGTATCTCCCTGCTGTTGCCCCCCACCCCCCTACCATGCACCGTGTCTCTCTCCTGTTACCCCCCAACCCCCGGTCATGCCCCGTGTCTCCCTGCTGTTGCCCCCCACCCCCCGCTCATGCCCCTTGTCTCTCTCCTGTTACACCCACCCCCCCTCTCATGCCACGTGTCTCTCTCCTGTTGCCCCCCACCCCCCGGTCATGCCCCGTGACTCTCTCCTGTTGCCCCCCAACCCCCTGTCATGCCCCGTGTCTCCCTGCTGTTGCCCCCACCCCCCGCTCATACCCTGTTTCTCTCTCCTATTACCCTCACCCCCCCTCTCATGCCCCGTGTCTCCCTCGTGGTCCCCCCACCCCCGCTCATTACCCGTGTCTCCCTCCTGTACCCCCCACCCCCTGAACATTTCCTGTGTCTCCCTCCTGTACCCCCCACCACCTGCTCATTACCCGTGCCTCTCTCTTGTTTCCCCCCACCCCACGCTCATTACCGTGTCTCCCTCCTGTGCCCCCCACCCCTAGTCTTGCCCGTATCTCTCTATTGTTTCCCCCCACACCCTGCTCATGCCCCATGTCTCCCTCCTGTTGCCCCACCCCCCGCTCATGCCCCGTGTCTCTCCTGTTCCCCCCACATCCCCGCTCATGCCCCGTGTCTCCCTCCTGTTCCTCCCCACCCCCCGCTCATGCCCCGTGTCTCTCTGTTACCCCCCACCCCCCGCTCATTCCCTGTGTCTCTCTCTTGTTGCCCCCCACCCCCCGCTCATGCCCCGTGTCTCCCTGCTGCTGCCCCCCACCCCCGCTCATACCCCGTGTCTCTCTCCTGTTACGCCCCACCCCCCTCTCATGCCCCGTGTCTCTCTCCTGTTACCCCCCTCTCATGCCCCGTTTCTCTCTCCTGTTGCCCCCCACCCTCCTCATGCCCCGTGTCTCCCAGCTGTTACCCCCAACCCCTGCTCATGCCCCGTATCTCCGTGCTGTTGCCCCCCACCCCCTGATCATGCCCCGTGTCTCTCTCCTGTTACCCCCCACCCCCCTCTCATGCCCCGTTTATCTCTCCTGTTACCACCACTCCCCGCTCATGCCCCGTGTCTCTCATGTTCCCCCCACACCGCTGCTCATGCCCCGTGTCTCCCTCCTGTTCTCCCCCACCCCCCGCTCATGCCCCGTGTCTCTCTGTTACCCCCCACCCCCGCTCATGCCCTGTGTCTCTCTCTTGTTGCCCCCCCACCCCCTGCTCATGCCCCGTGTCTCCCTGCTGTTGCCCCCACCCCCACTCATACCCCGTGTCTCTCTCCTGTTACCCCCCACCCCCCTCTCATGCCCCGTGTCTCTCTCCTGTTACCCCACTCTCATGTCCCGTGTCTCTCTCCTGTTGCCCCCCACCCTCCTCATGCCCGTGTCTCCCAGCTGTTGCCCCCCACCCCCTGCTCATGCCCCGTATCTCCCTGCTGTAGCTGTTGCCCCCCACCCCCCTACCATGCACCGTGTCTCTCTCCTGTTACCCCCCAACCCCCTCTCATGCCCCGTGTCTCTCCCCTGTTACCCCCCACCCCCTATCATGCACCGTGTCTCTCTCCTGTTACCCCCACCCACCTCTCATGCCCTGTGTCTCTCTCCTGTTACCCCCCACCCCCCTATCATGCACCGTGTCTCTCTCCTGTTGCCCCCAACCCCCGATCATGCCCCGTGTCTCCATGCTGTGCCCCCCAGCCCCCGCTCATGCCGCGTGTCTCTCTCCTGTTACCCCCCACCCCCCGCTCATGCCCCGTGTCTCCCTCGTCTTCCCCCACCCCCCGCTCATGCCCAGTGTCTCTCTCCTGTTACCCCCCACTCCCCGCTCATGCCCCGTGTCTCCCTCGTGTTCCCCCCACCCCCCGCTCATGCCCGTGTCTCTCTCCTGTTACCCCCCACCCCCGCTCATGCCCCGTGTCTCCACTATTGCCCCCACCCCCAGCTCATGCCCCGTGTCTCCCTCCTGTATCCCTCCGACCCCTCGCTCATGCCCCGTGTCTCCCTCCTGTTACCCGAACCCCCTGCTCATGCCACGTGTCTCTCTGTTACCCCCCCGCTCATGCCCCGTGTCTCCGTCGTGTTCCCCACACCACCCGCTCATGCCGCGTGTCTCCCTCTTGTTACCCCCCACCCCCCCGGTCATGCCCCGTGTCTCCCTGCTGTTGCCCCCACCAACCGCTCATGCCCCATGTCTCTCTCCTGTTACCCCCCACCCCCCTCTCATGCTCCGTGTCTCTCTCCTGTTGCACTCCATCCTCCGGTCATGCCCCGTGTCTCCCTGCTGTTGCCCCCCAGCCCCCGCTCATGCCCCGTGTCTCTCTCCTGTTACCCCCCAACACCCTCTCATGCCCCGTGTCTCCCTCGTGTTCCCCCCACCCCCTGCTCATGCCCTGCGGCTTGGTCCCGAAAGTGTGCTTTTCTTTATTTGGTGTAAATCCATCCAGTAGTTTTTAAAAAAAAGACAAAAATGTAAGTGAAAAAAATGAGTGATATCTGTGTCCGCAATCCCTGTTCGCTCCGCGGACAGGAATGGGATTGGACAAGCGACTTGCATGATGTCTGCGGACATCTGACGTGCTCTCCCATTGGCTGTAGTAAAGCGTGCAGTGCGTTTTATTTTCAGAGACGCCAGCCTTCTTAGTTTATTGTGCGTATATTGGCATCTGTGGCAAGCTCTGCGCTGTGGTGACTTCAGACTTCACAAGTGATTATCACAACAAAACAAGCGAAAATTCCGATGCGATAAGATGAGAGGACAGCAGGGCCTCCAATGGGGCTGTGTGAGGCTCATGTGGATTACACTTCTTGAACGTCCCAGGCTGTTGCAGACTTGCAGGAGACACGCCATCGTACACGGTGGCCTGAGGAGGACTGAGGAGCGGATATCCCGTTCCCCCCAACCCTGCTCATTACCCGTGTCTCCCTCCTGTACCCCTCACCCCCTGCGCATTACCCGTGTCTCCCTCCTGTACCTCCCGACCCCCCGCTCATTACCCGTGTCTCTCTCTTGTTTCCCCCCACCCCACGCTCATTACCGTGTCTCCATCCTGTACCCCTTCACCCCTGCTCATGCCAGTGTCTCTCTATTGTTTCCCCCACTCCCCGCTCATGCCCCGTGTCTCCCTCCTGTTCCCCCCACCCCCCGCTCATGCCCCGTGTCTCCCCTGTTCCCCCCACCCACCGCTCATGCCCCGTGTCTCCCTCGTGTTCCCCCCCACCCCCGCTCATGCCCCATGTCTCCCCAGTACCCCCCAACCCCGCTCATGCCCCATGTCTCCCTCCTGTTCCCCCCCACCCCCTGCTCATGCCTCGTGTCTCCCTCCAGTTCCCCCCACCCCCAGCTCATGCCCGTGTCTCCCTCCTGTTCGCCCCACCCCCCGCTCATGCCCCATGTCTCTCTGTTACCCCCCACCCACCGCTCATGCCCGTGTCCCTCTCTTGTTGCACCCCCACTCCCCACTCATGCCCCGTGTCTCTGTTGTGTTCCCCGACCACCCGCTCATGCCCCGTGTCTCTCTCCTGTTGCCCATCATGCCCTGTGTCTCCCTCGTTTTGCCCCACCCCCTGCTCATGCCCCGTGTCTCCCTCGTGTTCCCCCACCCCCCGCTCATGCCCCATGTCTCTCTCCAGCTACCCCCCCACCCCCTCTCATGCCCCGTGTCTCTCTCCTGTTACCCCCCACCCCCCTCTCATGCCCCGTGTTTCTCTCCTGTTACCCCCCTCTCATGCCCCGTGTCTCTCTCCTGTTGCCCCCCACCCCCCGGCCATGCCCCGTGTCTCCCTGCTGTTGCCCCCCACCCCCCGCTCATGCCCCGTGTCTCTCTCCTGTTACCCCCAACCCCCTCTCATGCCCCGTGTCTCTCTCCTGTTGCCCCCCACCCCCCTGTCATGCCCTGTGTCTCCCTGCTGTTGCCCCCACCCCCCGCTCATGCCCTGTATCTCTCTCCTATTACCCTCACCCCCCTCTCATGCCCCGTGTCTTTCTCCTGTTGCCTCCCACTCCCCTCTCATTCCCCGTGTCTCCCTCGTGTTCCCCCCACCCCCGCTCATTACCCGTGTCTCCCTCCTGTACCCCCCACCCCCTGCACATTACCTGTGTCTCCCTCCTGTACCCCCCACCACCTGCTCATTACCCGTGCCTTTCTCTTGTTTCCCCCCACCCCACGCTCATTACCGTGTCTCCCTCCTGTGCCCCCCACCCCTAGTCTTGCCCGTATCTCTCTATTGTTTCCCCCCACACCCTGCTCATGCCCCGTGTCTCCCTCCTGTTCCCCCACCCCCCGCTCATGCCCCGTGTCTCTCCTGTTCCCCCCACATCCCCGCTCATGCCCCATGTCTCCCTCCTGTTCCCCCCCACCCCCCGCTCATGCCCCGTGTCTCTCTTTTACCCCCCACCCCCCGCTCATGCCCTGTGTCTCTCTCTTGTTGCCCCCCCACCCCCCGCTCATGCCCCGTGTCTCCCTGATGTTGCCCCCCACCCCCGCTCATACCCCGTGTCTCTCTCCTGTTACCCCCACCCCCCTCTCATGCCCCGTGTCTCTCTCCTGTTATCCCCCTCTCATGCCCTGTGTCTCTCTCCTGTTGCCCCCACCCTCCTCATGCCCCGTGTCTCCCAGCTGTTGCCCCCCAACCCCTGCTCATGCCCCGTATCTCCCTGCTGTTGCCCCCCACCCCCTGATCATGCCCCGTGTCTCTCATGTTCCCCCCACACCCCGCTCATGCCCCGTGTCTCCCACCTGTTCTCCCCGATCCCCCGCTCATGCCCCGTGTCTCTCTGTTACCCCCCACCCTCCGCTCATGCCCTGTGTCTCTCTCTTGTTGCCCCCCCACCCCCCGCTCATGCCCCGTGTCTCCCTGCTGTTGCCCCCCACCCCCGCTAATACCCCGTGTCTCTATCCTGTTACCCCCCACCCCCCTCTCATGCCCCGTGTCTCTCTCCTGTTACCCCCCTCTCATGCCCCGTGTCTCTCTCCTGTTGCCCCCCACCCTCCTCATGCCCCGTGTCTCCCAGCTGTTGCCCCCCACCCCCTGCTCTTGCCCCGTATCTCCCTGCTGTTGCCACCCACCCCCTGATCATGCCCCGTGTCTCTCTCCTGTTACCCCCCACCCCCCTCTCATGCCCCGTTTCTCTCTCCTGTTACCTCCACCCCCCGCTCATGCCCCGTGTCTCTCCTGTTCCCCCCAACCCCTGCTCATGCCCCGTATCTCCCTGCTGTTGCCCCCCACCCCCTGATCATGCCCCGTGTCTCTCATGTTCCCCCCACACCCCGCTCATGCCCCGTGTCTCCCTCCTGTTCTCCCCCATCCCCCGCTCATGCCCCGTGTCTCTCTGTTACCCCCCACCCCCCGCTCATGCCCTGTGTCTCCCTGTTGTTGCCTCCCACCCCCCTACCATGCACCGTGTCTCTCTCCTGTTACCCCCCAACCCCCTCTCATGCCCCGTGTCTCTCTCCTGTTACCCCCCACACCCTATCATGCACTGTGTCTCTCTCCTGTTACCCCCACTCCCCTCTCATGCCCCGTGTCTCTCTCCTGTTACCCCCCACCCCCCTATCATGCACGGTGTCTCTCTCCTGTTGCCCCCAACCCCTGATCATGCCCTGTGTCTCCATGCTGTGCCCCCCACCCCCCGCTCATGCCGCGTGTCTCTCTCCTGTTACCCCCCACCCCCGGCTCATGCCCCGTGTCTCCCTCGTGTTCCCCCCACCCCCCGCTCATGCCCCGTGTCTCTCTCCTGTTACCCCCCACCCCCTGCTCATGCCCCGTGTCTCCCTGTTGTTCCCCCCACCCCCCGCTCATGCCGGTGTCTCTCTCCTGTTACCCCCCACCCCCGCTCATGCCCCGTGTCTCCCCTGTTGCCCCCACCCCCAGCTCATGGTCCATGTCTCCCTCCTGTATCCCCCCCACCCCCCGCTCATGCCCCGTGTCTCCCTCCTGTTGCCCCCACCCCCTGCTCATGCCACGTGTCTCTCTGTTACCCCCCCGCTCATGCCCCGTGTCTCTGTCGTGTTCCCCCCACCACCCGCTCATGCCCCGTGTCTCCCTCTTGTTACCCCCCACCTCCCCGGTCATGCTCCGTGTCTCCCTGCTGTTGCCCCCACCACCCGTTCATGCCCCATGTCTCTCTCCTGTTACCCCCCACCCCCCTCTCATGCCCCGTGTCTCTCTCCTGTTGCCCTCCATCCTCCGGTCATGCCCGTGTCTCCCTGCTGTTGCCCCCCAGCCCCCGCTCATGCCCCGTGTCTCTCTCCTGTTACCCCCCACCCCCCTCTCATGCCCCGTGTCTCCCTCGTGTTCCCCCCACCCCCTGCTCATGCCCCGCGGCTTGGTCCCGAAAGTGTGCTTTTCTTTATTTGGTGTAAATCCGTCCAGTAGTTTTTTAAAAAAAGACAAAAATGTAAGTGAAAAAAATTAGTGATATCTGTGTCCGCTTTGCGGACACACTTCCCTGCCCCGCGGACAGGACAGGGATTGGACAGGCGACTTGCGTGATGTCTGCGGACATCTGATGTGCTCTCCCATTGGCTGTAGTAAAGCGTGCAGTGCGTCTTATTTTCAGAGACGCCAGCCTTCTTAGTTTATTGTTCGTATATTGGCATCTGTGGCAAGCTCTGCGCTATGGTGACTTCAGACTTCACAAGTGATTATCACAACGGAACAAGCGAAAATTCCGATGCGATAAGATGAGAGGACAGCAGGGCCTCCAATGGGGCTGTGTGAGGCTCATGTGGATTACACTTCTTGAACGTCGCAGGCTGTTGCAGACTTGCAGGAGACACGCCATCGTACACGGTGGCCTGAGGAGGACTGAGGAGCGGATATCCCGTTCCCCCCACCCCTGCTCATTACCCGTGTCTCCCTCCTGTACCCCCCACCCCCTACGCATTACCCGTGTCTCCCTCCTGTACCTCCCCACCCCCTGCTCATTACCCGTGTCTCTCTCTTGTTTCCCCCACCCCACGCTCATTACCGTGTCTCCATCCTGTACCCCTTCACCCCTGCTCATGCCAGTGTCTCTCTATTGTTTCCCCCACCCCCCGCTCATGCCCCGTGTCTCCCTCCTGTCCCCCCACCCCCCGCTCATGCCCCGTATCTACCCTGATCCCCCCACCCCCCGCTCATGCCCCGTGTCTCCCTCCCATTCCCCCCTCCCCCGCTCATGGCCCGTGTCTCCCCTGTTCCCCCCCACCCACCGCTCATACCCCGTGTCTCCCTCGTGTTCCCCCCTGCCCCCGCTCATGCCCCATGTCTCCCCAGTTCCCCCCAACCCCGCTCATGCCCCGTGTCTCCCTCCTGTTCCCCCCCCAGCCCCTGCTCATGCCTCGTGTCTCCCTCCGGTTCCCCCCACCCCCAGCTCATGCCCGTGTCTCCCTCCTGTTCCCCCCACCCGCCGCTCATGCCCCATGTCTCTCTGTTACCCCCCACCCACCGCTCATGCCCCGTGTCCCTCTCTTGTTGCACCCCCACTCCCCACTCATGCCCCGTGTCTCCGTTGTGTTCCCCGACCACCCGCTCATGCCCCGTGTCTCTCTCCTGTTGCCCATCATGCCCCGTGTCTCCCTCATTTTCGCCCCACCCCCTGCTCATGCCCCGTGTCTCCCTCGTGTTCCCCCACCTCCTGATCATGCCCATGTCTCTCTCCAGTTACCCCCCCACCCCCTCTCATGCCCCGTGTCTCTCTCCTGTTACCCCCACCCCCCTCTCATGCCCCGTGTCTCTCTCCTGTTGCCCCCCACCCCCCGGTCATGCCCCGTGTCTCCCTGCTGTTGCCCCCCACCCCCCGCTCATGCCCCTTGTCTCTCTCCTGTTACCCCCACCCCCCTCTCATGCCCCGTGTCTCTCTCCTGTTGCCCCCCACCCCCCACTCATGCCCTGTGTCTCTCTCCTATTACCCCCACCCCCCCTCTCATGCCCCGTGTCTCTCTCCTGTTGCCTCCCACTCCCCTCTCATGCCCCGTGTCTCCCTCGTGTTCCCCCCACCCCCGCTCATTACCCGTGTCTCCCTCCTGTACCCCCCACCACCTGCTCATTACCCGTGCCTCTCTCTTGTTTCCCCCCACCCCACGCTCATTACCGTGTCTCCCTCCTGTGCCCCCCCACCCCTGCTCTTGCCCGTATCTCTCTATTGTTTCCCCCCACACCCTGCTCATGCCCCGTGTCTCCCTCCTGTTCCACCACCCCCGCTCATGCCCCGTGTCTCTCCTGTTCCCCCCACACCCCTGCTCATGCCCCTGTCTCCCTCCTGTTCCCCCCACCTCCCGCTCATGCCCCGTGTCTCTCTTTTACCCCCCACCCCCCGCTCATGCCCTGTGTCTCTCTCTTGTTGCCCCCCCAGCCCCTGCTCATGCCCCGTGTCTCCCTGCTGTTGCCCCCCACCCCTGCTCATACCCCGTGTCTCTCTCCTGTTACCCCCCACCCCCCTCTCATGCCCCGTGTCTCTCTCCTGTTACCCCCCTCTCATGCCCCGTGTCTCTCTCCTGTTGCCCCCACCCTCCTCATGCCCCGTGTCTCCCAGCTGTTGCCCCCCACCCCCTGCTCATGCCCCATATCTCCCTGCTGTTGCCCCCCACCCCCTGATCATGCCCCGTGTCTCTCTGCTGTTACCCCCACCCCCTCTCATGCCCCGTTTCTCTCTCCTGTTACCCCCACCCCCTCTCATGCCCTGTGTCTCTCTCCTGTTGCCCCCCACACCCCGATCATGCCCCGTGACTCCCTGCTGTTTCCTCCCACCCACCGCTCATGCCCCGTGTCTCTCTCCTGTTACCCCCACCCCCTCTCATGCCCGTGTCTCTCTCCTGTTACCCCCACCCCCCTCTCATGCCCCGTGTCTCTCTCCTGTTACCCCCCACCCCCTTTTCATGCCCCGTGTCTCTCTCCTGTTGCCCTCCATTCCTCCGGTCATGCCCCCTGTCTCCCTGCTGTTGCCCCCCAGCCCCCGCTCATGCCCCGTGTCTCTCTCTTGTTACCCCCCACCCCCTTTTCATGCCCCGTGTCTCTCTCCTGTTGCCCTCCATTCCTCCGGTCATGCCCCCTGTCTCCCTGCTGTTGCCCCCCAGCCCCCGCTCATGCCCCGTGTCTCTCTCTTGTTACCCCCCACCCCCCTCTCATCGCCCGTGTCTCCCTCATGTTCCCCCCACCCCCTGCTCATGCCCCGCGGCTTGGTCCCGAAAGTCTGCTGTTCTTTATTTGGTGTAAATCCGTCCAGTAGTTTTTAAAAAAAAAGACAAAAATGTAAGTGAAAAAAATGTGTGATATCTGTGTCCGATTGCGGACACACTTCCCTGTTCGCTCCGCGGACAGGACAGGGATTGGACAAGCGACTTGCATGATGTCTGCGGACATCTGACGTGCTCTCCCATTGGCTGTAGTAAAGCGTGCAGTGCGTCTTATTTTCAGAGACGCCAGCCTTCTTAGTTTATTGTTCGTATATTGGCATCTGTGGCAAGCTCTGCGCTGTGGTGACTTCAGACTTCACAAGTGATTATCACAACGGAACAAGCGAAAATTCCGATGCGATAAGATGAGAGGACAGCAGGGCCTCCAATGGGGCTGTGTGATGCTCATGTGGATTACACTTCTTGAACGTCCCAGGCTGTTGCAGACTTGCAGGAGACACGCCATCGTACACGGTGGCCTGAGGAGGACTGAGGAGCGGATATCCCGTTCCCCCCACCCCTGCTCATTACCTGTGTCTCCCTCCTGTACCCCCCACCCCCTGCGCATTACCCGTGTCTCCCTCCTGTACCTCCCCACCCCCCGCTCATTACCCATGTCTCTCTCTTGTTTCCCCCCACCCCACGCTCATTACCGTGTCTCCATCCTGTTCCCCCTTACCCCTGCTCATGCCAGTGTCTCTCTATTGTTTCCCCCATCCCCCGCTCATGCCCCGTGTCTCCCTCCTGTTCCCCCCACCCCCCGCTCATGCCCCGTGTCTACCCTGATCCCCCAACCCCCTCTCATTCCCCATGTCTCCCTCCCATTCCCCCCTCCCCCGCTCATGCCCCATGTCTCCCCTGTTCCCCCCCACCCACCGCTCATGCCCTGTGTCTCCCTCGTGTTCCCCCCACCCCGCTCATGCCCCATGTCTCCCCTGTTCCCCCGCACCCACCGCTCATGCCCTGTGTCTCCCTCGTGTTCCCCCCCACCCCCGCTCATGCCCCATGTCTCCCCAGTTCCCCCAACCCCGCTCATGCCCCGTGTCTCCCTCCTGTTCCCCCCACCCCCTGATCATGCCCGTGTCTCCCTCCTGTTCCCCCAACCCCCGCTCATGCCCCATGTCTCTCTGTTACCCCCCACCCACCGCTCATGCCCCGTGTCCCTCTCTTTTTGCACCCCCACTCCCCACTCATGCCCCGTGTCTCCGTTGTGTTCCCCGACCACCCGCTCATGCCCCGTGTCTCTCTCCTGTTGCCCATCATGCCCCGTGTCTCCCTCGTTTTCGCCCCACCCCCTGCTCATGGCCCGTGTCTCCCTCGTGTTCCCCCACCCCCCGCTCATGCCCCATGTCTCTCTCCAGTTACCCCCCACCCCCTCTCATGCCCCATGTCTCTCTCCTGTTACCCCCCACTCCCCTCTCATGCCCCGTGTCTCTCTCCTGTTACCCCCCTCTCATGCCCCGTGTCTCTCTCCTGTTGCCCCCCACCCCCCGGTAATGCCCCGTGTCTCCCTGCTGTTGCCCCCCACCCCCCGCTCATGCCCCTTGTCTCTCTCCTGTTACCCCCACCCCCCCTCTCATGCCACGTGTCTCTCTCCAGTTGCCCCCACCCCCCGGTCATGCCCCGTGTCTCCCTGCTGTTGCCCCCCACCCCCCGCTCATGCCCTGTGTCTCTCTCCTATTACCCCCACCCCACTCTCATGCCCCGTGTCTCTCTCCTGTTGCCTCCCTCTCCCCTCTCATGCCCCGTGACTCCCTTGTGTTCCCCCCACCCCCGCTCATTACCCGTGTCTCCCTCCTGTACCCCCCAACCCCTGCACATTACATGTGTCTCCCTCCTGTACCCCCCATCACCTGCTCATTACCCGTGCCTCTCTCTTGTTTCCCCCCACCCCACGCTCATTACCGTGTCTCCCTCCTGTGCCCCCCACCCCTGCTCTTGCCCGTATCTCTCTATTGTTTCCCCCCATACCCTGCTCATGCCCCGTGTCTCCCTCCTGTTCCCCCATCCCCCGCTCATGCCCGGTGTCTCTCCTGTTCCTCCCACCCCCCCGCTCATGCCCCGTGTCTCCCTCCTGTTCCCCCCACCCCCCGCTCATGCCCCGTGTCTCTCTGTTACCCCCCACCCCCCGCTCATACCCTGTGTCTCTCTCTTGTTTCCCCCCCACCCCCCGCTCATGCCCCGTGTCTCCCTGCTGTTGCCCCCCACCCCCGCTCATACCCCGTGTCTCTCTCCTGTTACCCCCCACCCCCCTCTCATGCCCCGTGTCTCTCTCCTGTTACCCCCCTCTCATGCCCGTGTCTCTCTCCTGTTGCCCCCCACCCTCCTCATGCCCCGTGTCTCCCAGCTGTTGCCCCCCACCCTCTGCTCATGCCCCATATCTCCCGGCTGTTGCCCCCCACCTCCTGATCATGCCCCATGTCTCTCTCCTGTTACCCCCCTCTCATGCCCCGTTTCTCTCTCCTGTTACCCCCACCCCCGCTCATGCCCCGTGTCTCTCCTGTTCCCCCCACACCCCTGCTCATGACCCATGTCTCCCTCCTGTTCCCCCCCACCCCCGCTCATGCCCCGTGTCTCCCTGTTACCCCCACCCCCCGCTCATGCCCTGTGTCTCTCTCTTGTTGCCCCCCAACCCCTGCTCATGCGCCGTGTCTCCCTGCTGTTGCCCCCCACCCCCGCTCATACCCCGTGTCTCTCTCCTGTTACCCCCCACCCCCCTCTCATGCCCCGTGTCTCTCTCCTGTTACCCCCCTCTCATGCCCGTGTCTCTCTCCTGTTGCCCCCCACCCTCCTCATGCCCCGTGTCTCCCAGCTGTTGCCCCCCACCCCCTGCTCATGCCCCGTATCTCCCTGCTGTTGCCGCCCACCCCCTGATCATGCCCCGTGTCTCTCTCCTGTTACCCCCCACCCCCCTCTCATGCCCCGTTTCTCTCTCCTGTTACCCCCACCCCCTCTCATGCCCTGTGTCTCTCTCCTGTTGCCCCCCAAACTCCGATCATGCCCCGTGACTCCCTGCTGTTTCCTCCCACCCACCGCTCATGCCCCGTGTCTCTCTCCTGTTACCCCCACCCCCCTCTCATGCCCGTGTCTCTCTCCTCTTACCCCCACCCCCCTCTCATGCCCCGTGTCTCTCTCCCGTTACCCCCCCACCCCCTTTTCATGCCCCGTGTCTCTCCTGTTGCCCCAAACCCCCCTCTCATGCCCCGTGTCTCTCTCCTGTTGCCCCCCACCCCCCGGTCATGCCCTGTGTATCTCTGTTGTTGCCCCCCACCCCCATCTTATGCCCCGTGTCTCTCTCCTGTTAGCCCCCACCCCCTCTCATGCCCCGTGTCTCCCTTGTGTTCCCCCCACCCCCGCTCATGCCCCATGTCTCCCTGCTGTTGCCCCCCACCCCCCGACCATGCCCTGTGTCTCTCTCATGTTGCCCCCCACCCTCCGTTCATGCCCCGTGTCTCCCTGTTGCCCCCTACCCCCGGTCATGCCTCGTGTATCCCTCCTGTTGCCCCCCACCCCCCGATCATGCCCCGTGTCTCTCTTCTATTACCCCCCACCCCCCTCTCATGGCCCGTATCTCTCTCCTGTTGCCCCCCACTCCCCGGTCATGCCCGTGTCTCCCTGCTGTTGACCCCCACTCCCGCTCATACCCCGTGTCTCTCTCCTGTTACCCCCCGCTCATGCCCCGTGTCTCCCTGCTGTTGCCCCCCACTCCCCGCCCATGCCCTGTGTCTCTCTCATGTTGCCCCCCACCCCCGCTCATACCCCGTGTCTCTCTCCTGTTACCCCCCACCCCCCTCTCATGCCCCGTGTCTCTCTCCTGTTGCCTCCTACTCCCCTCTCATGCCCCGTGTCTCCCTCGTGTTCCCCCCATCCCCGCTCATTACCCGTGTCTCCCTCCTGTACCCCCCACCCCCTGCACATTACCTGTGTCTCCCTCCTGTACCCCCCACCACCTGCTCATTACCCGTGCCTCTCTCTTGTTTCCCTCCACCCCACGCTCATTACCGTGTCTCCCTCCTGTGCCCCCCACCCCTGCTCTTGCCCGTATCTCTCTATTGTTTCCCCCCACACCCTGCTCATGCCCCGTGTCTCCCTCCTGTTCCCCCACCCCCCTCTCATGCCCCGTGTCTCTCCTGTTCCCCCCCACCCCCGCTCATGCCCCGTGTCTCCCTCCTGTTCCCCCCCACCCCCCGCTCATGCCCCGTGTTTCTCTGTTACCCCCCACCCCCCGCTCATGCCCTGTGTCTCTCTCTTGTTGCCCCCCCACCCCCCGCTCATGCCCCGTGTCTCCCTGCTGTTGCCCCCACCCCCGCTCATACCCCGTGTCTCTCTCCTGTTACCCCCCACCCCCCTCTCATGCCCCGTGTCTCTCTCCTGTTACCCCCCTCTCATGCCCCGTGTCTCTCTCCTGTTGCCCCCCACCCCCCTCATGCCCCGTGTCTCCCAGCTGTTGCCCCCCCATCCCCTGCTCATGCCCCGTATCTCCCTGCTGTTGCCCCCCACCCCCTGATCATGCCCTGTGTCTCTCTCCTGTTATCCCCCACCCCCTCTCATGCCCCGTTTCTCTCTCCTGTTACCCCCACCCCCTCTCAAGCCCTGTGTCTCTCTCCTGTTGCCCCCCACACCCCGATCATGCCCCGTGACTCCCTGCTGTTTCCTCCCACCCACCGCTCATGCCCCGTGTCTCTCTCCTGTTACCCCCACCCCCCTCTCATGCCCGTGTCTCTCTCCTGTTACCCCCACCCCCTCTCATGCCCCGTGTCTCTCTCCTGTTACCCCCCACCCCCCTTTCATGCCCCGTGTCTCTCCTGTTGCCCCCAACCCCCCTCTCATGCCTGTGTCTCCCTGCTGTTGCCCCCACCCCTGCTCATAACCCGTGTCTCTCTCCTGTTACCCCCCACCCCCCCGCTCATGCCCCGTGTCTCCCTGCTGTTGCCTCCCACCCCCCGCCCATGCCCTGTGTCTCTCTCATGTTGCCCCCCACCCCCGCTCATACCCCGTGTCTCTCTCCTGTTACCCCCCACCCCCCTCTCATGCCCCGTGTCTCTCTTCTGTTGCCTCCCACTCCCCTCTCATGCCCCGTGTCTCCCTCGTGTTCCCCCCGCCCCCGCTCATTACCCGTGTCTCCCTCTTGTACCCCCACCCCCTGCACATTACCTGTGTCTCCCTCCTGTACCCACCACCTGCTCATTACCCGTGCCTATCTCTTGTTTCCCTCCACCCCACGCTCATGCCCCGTGTCTCCTTCCTGTTCCCCCACCCCCCGCTCATGCCCCGTGTCTCTCCTGTTCCCCCCCCACCCCGCTCATGCCCTGTGTCTCCCTCCTGTTCCCCCCACCCCCCGCTCATGCCCTGTGTCTCTCTGTTACCCCCCCACCCCCCGCTCATGCCCTGTGTCTCTCTCTTGTTGCCCCCCACCCCCCGCTCATGCCCCGTGTCTCCCTGCTGTTGCCCCCACCCCCGCTCATACCCCGTGTCTCTCTCCTGTTACCTCCCACCCCCCTCTCATGCCCCGTGTCTCTCTCCTGTTACCCCCCCTCTCATGCCCCGTGTCTCTCTCCTGTCGCCCCCCACCCCCTCATACCCCGTGTCTCCCAGCTGTTGCCCCCCACCCCGTGCTCATGCCCCGTATCTCCCTGCTGTTGCCTCCCACCCCCTGATCATGCCCTGTGTCTCTCTCCTGTTACCCCCCACCCCCCTCTCATGCCCCGTTTCTCTCTCCTGTTACCCTCACCCCCTCTCAAGCTCTGTGTCTCTCTCCTGTTGCCCCCCACACCCCGATCATGCCCCGTGACTCCCTGCTGTTTCCTCCCACCCACCGCTCATGCCCCGTGTCTCTCTCCTGTTACCCCCACCCCCCTCTCATGCCCGTGTCTCTCTCCTGTTACCCCCACCCCCCTCTCATGCCCCGTGTCTCTCTCCTGTTACCCCCACCCCCCTTTCATGCCCCGTGTCTCTCCTGTTGCCCCCAACCCCCCTCTCATGCCCCATGTCTCTCTCCTGTTGCCCCCCACCCCCGGTCATGCCCTGTGTCTCTCTGTTGTTGCCCCCCACCCCCATCTTATGCCCCGTGTCTCTCTCCTGTTACCCCCCACCCCCTCTCATGCCCCGTGTCTCCCTGCTGTTGCCCCCCGCCCATGCCCTGTGTCTCTCTCATGTTTCCCCCCACCCCCGCTCATACCCCGTGTCTCTCTCCTGTTACCCCCCACCCCCCTCTCATGCCCCGTGTCTCTCTCCTGTTGCCTCCCACTCCCCTCTCATGCCCCGTGTCTCCCTCGTGTTCCCCCCGCCCCCGCTCATTACCCGTGTCTCCCTCCTGACCCCCCACCCCCTGCACATTACCTGTGTCTCCCTCCTGTACCCCCCACAACCTGCTCATTACCCGTGCCTCTCTCTTGTTTCCCCCCACCCCGCGCTCATTACCGTGTCTCCCTCCTGTGCCCCCCCACCCCTGCCCTTGCCCGTATCTCTCTATTGTTTCCCCCCACACCCTGCTCATGCCCCGTGTCTCCCTCCTGTTCCCCCACCCCCGCTCATGCCCCGTGTCTCTCCTGTTCCCCCCACCCCGCTCATGCCCCGTGTCTCCCTCCTGTTCCCCCCACCCCCCGCTCATGCCCGTGTCTCTCTGTTACCCCCCACCCCCCGCTCATGCCCTGTGTCTCTCTCTTGTTGCCCCACCACCCCCCGCTCATGCCCCGTGTCTCCCTGCTGTTGCCCCCACCCCCGCTCATACCACTTGTCTCTCTCCTGTTACCCCCCACCCCCCTCTCATGCCCCGTGTCTCTCTCCTGTTACCCCCCTCTCATGCCCCGTGTCTCTCTTCTGTTGCCCCCCACCCCCCTCATGCCCCGTGTCTCCCAGCTGTTGCCCCCCACCCCCTGCTCATGCCCCGTATTTCTCTGCTGTTGCCCCCACCCCCTGATCATGCCCCGTGTCTCTCTCCTGTTACCCCCCACCCCCTCTCATGCCCCGTTTTTCTCTCGTGTTACCCCCACCCCCTCTCATGCCCTGTGTCTCTCTCCTGTTGCCCCCCACACCCCGATCATGCCCCGTGACTCCCTGCTGTTTCCTCCCACCCACCGCTCATGCCCCGTGTCTCTCTCCTGTTACCCCCACCCCCCTCTCATGCCCGTGTCTCTCTCCTGTTACCCCCACCCCCCTCTCATGCCCCGTGTCTCTCTCCTGTTACCCCCCACCCCCCTTTCATGCCCCGTGTCTCTCCTGTTGCCCCCAACCCCCCTCTCATGCCCCATGTCTCTCTCCTGTTGCCCTCCACCCCCCGGTCATGCCCTGTGTCTCTCTGTTGTTGCCCCCCACCCCCATCTTATGCCCCGTGTCTCTCTCCTGTTACCCCCCACCCCTTCTCATGCCCCGTGTCTCCCTTGTGTTCCCCCCACCCCCCGCTCATGCCCCGTGTCTCCCTGCTTTTGCCCCCCACCCCCCGCCCATGCCCTGTGTCTCTCTCATGTTGCCCCCCACACCCCGGTCATGCCCCGTGTCTCCCTGTTGCCCCCTACCCCCGGTCATGCCTCGTGTCTCCCTCCTGTTGCCCCCCACCCCCGCTCATGCCCCGTGTCTCTCTTCTATTACCCCCCACCCCCCTCTCATGGCCCGTGTCTCTCTCCTGTTGCCCCCCACTTCCCGGTCATGCCCGTGTCTCCCTGCTGTTGCCCCCCACCCCCGCTCATACCCCGTGTCTCTCTCCTGTTACCCCCCACCCCCCGCTCATGCCCCGTGTCTCCCTGCTGTTGCCCCCCCCACCCATGCCCTGTGTCTCTCTCATGTTGCCCCCCACCCCCGCTCATACCCCGTGTCTCTCTCCTGTTACCCCCCACTCCCCTCTCATGCCCCATGTCTCTCTCCTGTTACCCCCCACCCCCTCTCATGCTCCATGTCTCTCTCCTGTTGCCCCTCACCCCCCACTCATGCCCTGTGTCTCTCTCCTGTTACCCCCCACCCCCCGCTCATGCACCGTGTCTCCCTCCTGTTACCCCTCACCCCCCGCTCATGCCCCGTGTCTCCCTCCTGTTACCCCCAACCCCCGGTCATGCCCCGTGTCTCTCTCCTGTTGCCCCCCAACCCCCGGTCATGACCCGTGTCTCTCTCCTGTTGCCCCGCACCCCCCTGGTCATGTCCCGTGTCTCTCTGTTGTTGCCCCCCACCCCCCCGCTCATGCCCCGTGTCTCCCTCGTGTTCCCCCCACCCCTCGCTCTCATGCCCCGTGTCTCCCTGCTGTTGCCCCCCGCCCATGCCCTGTGTCTCTCTCATGTTGCCCCCCACCCCCCGGTCATGCCCCGTTTCTCTCTCCTGTTGCCCCCACCCCCGGTCATGCCCCGTGTCTCCCTGTTGGCCCCCACCCCCTGTCATGCCCCGTGTCTCCCTCCTGTTGCCCCCATCCCCCGCTCATGCCCGTGTCTCTCTTCTATTACCCCCCACCCCCCTCTCATGGTCCGTGTCTCTCTCCTGTTGCCCCCCACCCCCGGTCATGCCCCGTGTCTCCCTGCTGTTGCCTCCCACCCCCGCTCATACCCTGTGTCTCTCTCCTGTTACCCCCACCCCCTCTCATGCCCCGTGTCTCTCTCCTGTTACCCCCCACCCCCCTCTCATGCTCCATGTCTCTCTCCTGTTGCCCCCCACCCGCCGCTCATGCCCCGTGTCTCTCTCCTGTTACCCCCACCCCCTGCTCATGCACCATGTCTCCCTCCTGTTACCCCTCACCCCCCGCTCATGCCCCGTGTCTCTCTCCTGTTGCCCCCCCACCTCCCTCTCATGCCCCATGTCTCCCTACTTTTCCCCCCGCTCATGCCCTGTTGTGTTCTCTTTATACACCCCGCCTTCCCTTTCCATGGTGTCCATCTTGGTAAAAGATTTACCTTCCTACACCGGGACGCTGCAGGCGTTCCGGTTTGGGAAGAAAAATCTTTTTTTACCACCCCGGGTTCCCACTTTGAGAACCTAGGATGCTAGTGGTCTTCATCCATTGAAAAGGACGTTATGGTTAAGTTGCACTAATAAAAACCTATGAAAATCAATGAAAACACTTTGTTAAAGGGACGTTATGGTAAAGTTGCACTGATAGAAACCAATGAAATTCAGTGAAAAAACTTTGTTAAAGGGACGTTATGGTAGTTGCGCTATTAAAAACCTATGAAATTCAGTGAAAAAACATTGGTAAAGGGACGTTATGGTTAAGTTGCGCTAATAAAAACCTATGAAATTCAGTGAAAAAATGTTGTTAAAGGGACGTTATGGTTCCAAGTAAAACCGAAAAACCCTTGAAATTCGCCAGTTATGGTAAGCTAAACAACCATAACTCGCGCCACCACCGTGCACTGCTAAGACTAACACCCAGGACATCAAAGATAACATCACAAATGTCATTGATGACATCACTGATGACATCACATGTGCATTTACCTTTCATGAAAAGTCTGTGCAAGGGATTCTTAGTGTAGTGTTAATAAAAAAGTGTGAAAGATTATTGGAATAAATATCAAGTGCTAATCAGTGCATTAAGCTATGCATTGATATAAATAGCATTCTATTATTAAATTCAATCCAGTATACTAAGGTACTCATGTAGAAACATAGACATGACATTGTGTGCAGCATACATGATGGAGGTGCAATATTCATAAGCTTGCCATGTTGAATAGTGAAATGATAACTGTTTTCATATTAGAGTTTTGCGTACAGTGAAACTTGTGATAAGTAGGTAATAAAACCTACTTACTACATAATTGAATTATTATAGACAAATCACAAAGAGACAACACCACATACAAATATGAATATATACAAGGGAATTGAAGTAAGAAAAAAACAGCAATAGTAGCAGAAAGTGTTCATAACCTAACTGATTACCTTTATGCAGAGAAATGATTGCTCTGTTTCAAAGCTGCTACTTACCCTATCTATATATATCACATGATGTGTCTGGACCCTAAGGAAAATAGTGTGAGTACAAAGTATAAAAATATGAGCATATACAGGGAAAGTACAGTAATAAAAAAGCATCAAAACTAACAGAAAGTGCTGATAAAACTACTGATAATTTTAATGCACAAAAAGGATTGCTGTCTTTCAAGGTTGTGTCTTCCCCTATGTATATGTTTCATATGATATGACTGGACCCTAAGGGAATTATTGTAAGAACATACTTGAAGGATAATTCTACAAATATAGTACATTTACAATGTTTAGTTCCTGACTGTTACTGAAGAAAATCATGTGGCCTAGATATGTCAGGAAAGGAAAAAAGGGGGCGTCAGACATGTGATGTCATCAATGACATTTGTGATGTCATCTTTGATGTCCTGGGTGTTAGGCTTAGCAGTGCACGGGGATGGCGCGGGTTATGGTTGATTAGCTTACCATAACTGGAGAATTTCAAGGGTTTTTCGGTTTTACATGGAACCATAACGTACCTTTAACACAATGTTTTCACCGAATTTCATAGGTTTTTAGTAGCGCAACTTAACCATAACGTCCCTTTAACAAAGTTTTTTCACTGAAAATATATATATATATATTGATTACATTTGACAGAACATAGAATTATGTATGTCTGTCCTTGAGATACTATCTACCCAACTATTGACACCCACGGTCCAAGAGAGGTAAGAGGGTTGTGATGATACACATGAAACAGCTCATGTTTATCTTCAAAATTGCTTTTCCTTCACGAGAGTATGACATAATTAAAATTATTTCTGCTTCATTCATGGAAGCATTCAGAGATGGCAACCAGAGCAAAAGAAAATGCAGTCGATGCCTATTCTGTTAGTCTGGAAAATGTTGTGAAATTCATGACGTTGTCAAAGGATTTCTCCCATTAATAGCCGGTGTAAAAATATGTAATTGAAAGCAGTTTTTTAAGTGCAGGGGATATGTAGGATTTTTTAAAAGGGCAAGGCGCTGTTGCATAATGTAACGGCTTACTGCTGTGATGATGTGTTTTGTGCAGCGCACTGCAAAACAGATTGACATGGTGGCGTTTGCTATGGGTGTAACTTACATGATGCCAAGGAACCGCATGGTCCCTTGATAAGTGGTATCTGAAGTTATGGATACACTTTATTTATAGTTCATTTTCAATATTGGGATTATTGTAAACATGTTATTATATTTGACAGGTACTGTCTGCAGACATGCGTGAGTGATTGACTGGTTTTACCAACCAATGGATTGTTCAGAAACCCATCAGTCATTCTGAATGGTCAACTGCTCATCCTGATGACACTCTACCCAAACATGCAGGTTTGCACACTCGTTTTTCCAGTGATTTTCTGCAAATAATCATCCAAATCCAACCGTTAAATGCAGATGAAGAATTGACCATGGTTGAAGAAGAAAATGTAAAATACATCGCGCCCTATGCTGGCAGAGATGTCAGCGTAATGATAGAAAATGTGCACTTCTGTCTCGGTTTTGCAGAGAGCCCAAAATTGGTCTTGCACTGAAATTACACAAACGATACCAAGATGACCTACTTAGGGAATGCGAAACACCTTGGACTCATTCTCACACATCCCCACCTCCACACGGGAGACTTGTTGCCATTAGCCTTCGGTATTCACTGAAATGTGGTTGCCCAGTAAAACAGACTCATCGCTATAATGACAGATAACAGATGTCATGTATTTTTACCTCTGCAGAATTGATAACTGTCCTGTATTTTTGATATTTGGTGCTTAATATTTAATTACAATAGTCGATTTTTACAGAGACATGTTTTTAAAAATATTTAAATTACAGGGTTGACTGCTTTCTTTATCTCTTTGAAAACAAGTATGTTCGTGAAAATGATTCTATAAAGAAGTATGAAAAACTGTTGCCATTTATTGCAGACGAGTGCATGTTTTCGCTTCTCGATGGTGACACGTGATTGCGTAAAAGCGTTGAGAGTATTTTTTTTATCTGGTGGTCACAGGATCAGCATCAGGGGCGTATGAGATGGTTTTGTACGTGAGAGCAGTCAATGTTAACTCATCCAGGACTGCCTGTTACCACAAGATGGCGGTGGCGGACAAGTGGGGGTCACAGTGTTAAAGGCATACATTGCTGTGAGGTGTGGTGGGAGGTGTATTGATTATTTGTCAGGATATAATGCTAGGGAGACCGCTCCTTTAATATGAATGATGCAAAGAGCCAAACTATGTCCAATGAGCCACACTATGATTTAAACACTGAATGAGTGAGACTGCACGCCAAGGTATGCAAGATACACATATTAAATGATCCTTTTCTCTGAGGTGTGAGATTTGCACCAAAGGAGGGAGATTGTGCTCCGAGAAATACACTGCACACACAGTGAGCAAGTCTTTGCTATGAGGTGTGACATAATCACTGTGTGGGACTGAGGTCCAAGGTGCAGGATTCACACCAAAATAGTGACATAGTAGTGCCTGGTAAGAGACTCGACAACCACCAAAATTTAGTGAAAGTTGTGAACTTTTCATATGATGAGGTTTGAGGCTCCCAAAGAATAGGTGAGACCCTGCTAAAAGTTCATACTCCAGACTTGTGAGTGAGACTACCTGGAGGGCATATGAAGTTACATCGAAATTGAGTCCAGTAGAACCAACACGTCATCAATATGGATGAATCCAGTAATTAAGATAAATAACAAAACCATATTCTGGATAAGCTGATTCTTTGCTGGTATCAGGAAAATCGAAGATTTATTTGAAGGAGTAAGGTCGAAAACAGCTAAAAATAGAATACAACTTGGCTGACTGCACATATGGAGAATATAGGAGTCTGAAAAGGGCAGTGAATATGCCGACATTAGACGTTTCAGAGTTAATGAATACCATTAAGAAAATAGGCAGTAACGAAAACATAGCACCTAAGATGTACAACATGTTAAGTGGTTCCTCAGAAGGGAATGAAAAGATCCTGGATACATGGATGGTGTGCCTGAAGGAAGAAATGACACAAAATAAATGGGAAGAGCTGTGTGGAAACATCAAAAGAATGTCTTTAAACATTGGAGAGAGGGCGCGTCAAGTTAAGATCTTGAACAGAGTGTTTTGTACACCGGTCCGAATGCATAAGCAAGGTTTAATTATGACAGACATTTGTTGGGGATGTGGTCATGCTCGAGGAACAATGGAACGCATGTTCTGGGAGTGTCACAAGGTGAGAGGTTTTTCGAATGGAGTTGCCGGTATGATGAACAGAGTGCTGAAGGAGAATCTGGATTTTGACTTTGAGACACTGATCCTGGGAGAAGCCACGATACTGGAGGACTTGAACCACCATCAAATAACCTGGAAAAAACTAATTTTGCGAAATTGGAGGTCAAAAAGTTTTTTGACATGGGTCTCTTGGATGGAAGAAATGACACTACTTGCAACATTGAAAAGGTGGTTTTATCAATGCAAAAGAAAGAGTCACTGTTTCAAAGAATATGGGGGGCCTTCTTGAGTTTGGACCTGGACTAAACATGTGTCCCACTGAGATGTTTGCTGCTTAGATAAGTAATTCTTTCTGATATTCCATATTTATGTAAATTGGTCGTGTAGGCTTACATATGCATTGAGTATTGATATTTGATTAATGTGAATATGAACATTGAATATTATAATACCTTGGTTTTTTGTTTTGTTTTGTGTTGTTTTTTGTTTTCTCTTCCTACCTTCCTTCGATGTTAGATGCGGTCATTACATCGCAATTGATTGTTGGGGGTGGGTCTAAAGTATATATAGGGCCTCATTACGAGTTTGGAGGCAGCCATGGAGCTATTAGCCATGGCTGCCTCCAAACCGGGCTCCTTTTCCGGTTTCCTACAATGGGGATTTACCGGGTCATTCTGACATAGAAGGACCCGGTAAGTCCTCCTTGCAGGAACCATTCCCCATTCCCATTTGAGTCCCCATAGGGCTCAATGGGAATGGGGATGGAGGTAACAACGGGCACATTATAAGTGTCCCATTGTTACCTCCCTCTTCCCCTCGCGGGACCCAGAAAGGACAACTGGTTTTACCAGGCGTCCGATCCGGGTCCCGCGATGGAAGTTTGTAATCAGCCCTGACGGAATGAAGGGGGCCGGTCCCGTACCGGCCCCCTTCATTCCGTCAGCGCCTGCCTCGTAATGAAGCCCATAGTGTTTTAAAATTGGGGATTTTTTAGGTATGTATGCGTAGGTTATTGTTTTTTACCTGTTTGTTGAAAATGTTGAATAAAATGTTTTTTTTTTAAAAAAAAAGTCAATGTGCTCCCAGGTGTCAGACCAACACAGTAATTAAAAAAGTGGTGTACAGGAGGGCGTAGCGACCTCTGACGGGCCCATAGGATCAGCGCTCACCCTCGAGTACTTTAAAACGAGATAGCTGCACCTTGAGGTGGATGGGGTGCGGGATTCTCTTACTCCAACACCAATCAAATAAGGATAACTCAATGGTTTGGCAAAGGGAAGTCCGTTTAATGACAAGTACAAAAAATGGGGAAACATGGGAATCAACAGTGATGCGATCGCCGGTCTTGCTTCAACTTCTAAAATCTTCATTCAAACAGCAATACTTATAGCAAAACTTTGTCATCATTGAGGTGTAACAATCAAAAGTTTGTCATGCAAGTCTATTGGTTGGAAAAGGTAACTTAAGTATAGGTGCTATATCTGTATATGATAACGGGGTGTGAGGATTGGATAACTCTTATCGGGTGGGTGTCTACGCCCATCCCTCTACATCACTCGTGCCAGACATCACTAAAAGTACGACGTCTCATTGGTTCTACTAGCTATAGGACCCTAGATTATTTGGTCCATTGTGATTGGGTCGGTTACATCCTTAGGCATATATCTCCAGATGCAGTATGCCCCAAGATTCACCCTCCCTCCCTTCCATCAATCAGTACTTAAGGGCTGTGTGTCAATTAGTTGGCAACGGATGGCCTCGAAACTGTAGCTTCTTATCAGGAAAAGTTATGGCATCCTCTGGTTTGGGGTGACATCAGACGTCAGTACCTCTCCGCGCCTGGCTGGTCATGTGTTAGTACACCGTGAAGCTGCTTCATTTTCCTTCTATTGCGTATTTGATTCTCCCTTCGGCCTTGCCACCTACCTGGGCCTGCTTATCTCGACCTTCACGGGCAGGCTGCTATGCTCTTAAGTTTTGATTCTTCGAAGTTCCCGGCATAAGCTGCTTCTTGCTAAGTTTCGATTCCGCTCTTTCGTCTGGCATTGTGCTGGTATATAAATCCTGGCCTGTTTGACCCCTACCATCCTGGGCTTAAGTCTGCTTTCATAAAATGGATTTGCACTTGTAAAAGGTGCTTCCTTGAGGTAGATATATAGTTGGCGCTTGCCGCTCTACTCTTCTACTAAGCATAGCAAGCAGTACTGTTTCTTTAACTTCTTGTGTTCCAATCCTATTTACAGGTATTAACTAGTTGCGTATCTTCATCCTGTTTTATGGTTACGTTTCTTTACAGTTCACCAACGCCTCTTCTTACAAGTCCATTACATCTTTATTCATAATGTTTCGTCTTTGCGTGTCATCTTTTGGTTGTCGTTTCGATTGTGTGTAAGTCTGTCCGGGCCCTTGTGTCATCACCATTCGCCTTTGATTAAGGCCCTTTGGGTCTCTTCTGGGACAGTTTGCAAGTAGTCTTCATGTCGTGTCAGCTGCTGGTACGGTTGTCTCAATGGGTACCGTGCTGCCCATGGTTGTCTGGTTATTGGCACTTCAACAGGTATTGCTCTTCTGATGGGCACCGGACAGAGCCCTAGTGCTGCTCTCTGCTGGTTGATTTGCTCATCATACGTCACATATCTTGGTGTGTACGTTCCTGGTGCTTCAAAATGGGTGGCTGGCGTGCAGGTCATGTCTGGGACCTCCTCTACAGTGGGCTCAGTTGTTGGGCTCACCCAGTGAGAGAGACGGTGCTGTAATGTGTCAGAGTCATGCTCAATCAGAGAAACTGTGTTTAAGATGTGAATACAAACATACACCAAGTGAAAGAAATGTGCTCCGATGAATAAGACAGGAACAAAGAGGAAGACTATGCACTGAGGGTTCAGTCTTGTAGCAAAGAAGCTAGATCACCCTTAGTGTTAAACTTACACTCGAGTGAGATTTACAACTAAGATGCAGGACTGTGGTGGAGTAGACTTTCACTCAATGAGTATGACTGTTTCACACATTATGTGACTTTGTTAAGTGAGAGTGTGCTGCCAAGGTTGTGACTCACAACCAATCATTGCCATGATATACCTAGAAGCAAGACTAACACCCGCTGTAAAATGTGTTACTCACACCCAGTGAATGTCCCAGTGTGTTAGCCACACCATATATGGCCGACTGCTACATTTGAGACTCCCATTGTTACGAATCATCTTCCAGGGCACGAATATCCAGGGTTGAACATCGGTTTCTAAACCATTACTCAGCCCCACACCTCTAGCACACCTGAAGGGATCTGAACAGATTGTGAACACAAGCAAATTATAAACCTCCTTGTCCAATTTTGCTAACGCAGACAGAAAGGCGGGCCTATCTCCAAAAGGTTGTGGATCATTGGTTAGTTGCAACACAGCAAAAATACAATTATTATCCAATGATAAAAGGGACTATCCAGTCAAGGTTGCATACAAATATCTACTTTATTATTATCACAACAAACAGTTCTAGCACACTGCAAAATACAACCCACCCTGTAAAGGAATGCAGAAAACAGACAGTTTCAAGAAGGAAAGGGGATGCTCTCAGGATACTGACATGGGGTAGTCGTCAAAGTAATTAATCGCAGTAGTTCAAGGATACTTGGTTTCAACACAAAGGGAGCAATGGGTCATGAAATATCACTATGGGCCTTTGGAGAGGACCAGGGGGACAGAACCGCAATGTACCTTGTGCTTGTAGAAGTTCATGGCACTCGACAGCGATGAGTCGGTTTCAGGTCGCTTTGCAGCTTCTGCGACAGAGTTCAAGATGGAAGACAGCTGCGGGTATCAGGCAGCAGGCATTTTGGTGAGCGAGGCTGGACAGACGGCTGCAGGATAGCCTACACAGTGACTCGGGTCTGAAGCACTGGTCGAGGAGTCTCTGATGATGTTAGCGACTGCAGCGTGACAACAGTTAGCATTGCAGTCAATTGCAGCTCAAGGGGCCTATACTGGCTCGAAAATGTCCTTTAAGGCGGACGCTGGTTGATGCTTGTCGATCCTCCTAGCTTCGTCACTGGGCTTGTGTCATCCTTTAAGATGGATGGCCCAAAGCTGAGGAGATTGTTACAGGCACCGGCCTTGTCCTTGTTTTGGTTCAGAGACTCTCTGGCACTTCCCACCTGGGAAAATTGCTTGCAGAGCCTAGCAGGGCACACAGCGTGCTGTGTGGGTACTGGTTCTGGAGCAACTGGAGGGTTCTCTGGATTCAGTATCTCCCTCTGTTCTCTGTGAGATGTTTCGGGGAGGGATCTTGCTTCCCTCTTTGGAAATCATGGTCTTCCTTCACTGGCGGAAGCTGTAAGGCAGACTGTACCTTCAGCCAGGGTCCAGATGAGTCCTCCTTGTTACTCCTTCCAAATTCTTCCAATGATCTGCCCAAAAGAGGGGCGCAGCCCTCTTTTAAAGCCAAATGGGCCACAGTGATTGGTTTAGGCTAAGCCTACCTTAATGAACCAATCCTGCGTCGCCACCAACAATCTCCTGTAGGCATGAGGTTATAACTAGAGTGCTTTGCAACAGAAAAGGTAAGGGGGCGAACACATGTAATACTAAGTCTCAGCTATCTTCCTGTCTATTATAGATGAAAGGGTGTCTCTAGTTAATGGAGCTCTCTGTGGTTCCTGATTAAAGTGGCAGTTCTCCCTTGAAGATGTGGCAGGACTAGACTCTCTGTCTCAATCAAATCACATTGGCATACCTTCTGAATGGGGTCCCACTGCGGGGATGACTACTGTAAGAACATGCACCAGACATGACAGCTCACTGCCATTGATACTTTAGAGTGGGAGCTGTCTTCAGGTTGACACAATGCATATGAAAGGGGTGTTGGGTTTTCCTGTCTCCTTTGTTTTAGCCTCTGCAGCTAGGCCCCATGTGGGCCTGTTTGAAGTGCACTCTATTAGTATGTAAATTATGTTAATTGCCGCCACCATCTGCAGAGGGTAAACAAACGGACAGGGCATGCCCATGGAACCTTTGATAGTTAATTAGGTTGGTGGCCATGGCAGGAGGAAGCTTTTGGCCCTCCCCCTTCTGAGATGCATCGTGTACTGCACCTGTCAGATCCCAACTAAATATGACAGGGAGGACTGCGCCTGTAGGCTGTGTCCACCCAGAGTACACAGGTCTATGTGTATGACGTGCAGTGAGCATAGGAAAATCCGTGCGGATTAGCCTAACACATTTTCCAGAGGCTGATTTACATCATTCAATTTAATATAGAAAATGTAACAAAAAAAGTCCACGCACCATGCAGATGGTCAAATTCCTCAAACCCATCCAAAAAGACTAGCCTCACAGGAGTCCCCTTTTCATCCTTTGAGTGAGACTGTGCTCTCACATGTAATTCCACTGCTCTTGACTGCCATGATTGATAGTGTTTGCACTATGTTGCTGACCTTATCAACCAAGGAAAATGTTTACTCCAGAGAATTATGTCTGCCACGGTTTATGGTCTTTCCAACGAACATTTTACAACAAAGGTTTTTTTGCATTGAAACCTATCCATCGAAAATATTTGCATCGAATGCATTTTTTGGGGGATCCCCCCAAAACCCCTGTTTTTTACCCTTAAAAACCCACCCCAACAAAAATTAACCCTTTACCCTACACATATATGCATTTGATGCATATATTTTTGATGGATACGTTTCGGTGGAAAAGGTTCAGCTGGAAACCTTTTTGATGGAAACACTAGATACCATCTGCCCCACAGAGCTGGGCCTCCAACAGTCAGACCAAATAATGGGTGTGCTTTCTATGCACAGAAAATCTTAGGGAGGCATTAATTTGATAGCCCATGCACTTTTGGTCGAATTAGCCAATTACATAAACATATATATTTATATATTTTTTTTGCTTTATTAAAAAAGACTATTCTTTACCATGGCATGCTGCATGCTGGCATAGTGTGTGCTGAACTGTATAATGGGACTTCAGGGCACACTGCATGCCCCACCGTAACAAATCAGCCCTCATTGACCCTCTGTAGCAGTAGCGATTATGTTACCTTCATCCAAACAGATCTGCAACAAACCTTACAGTTCAGACATGCAGAAGCTGACTTAATGCATGCAATGAATGCTGAAACAACTTTATTACTTCACCATAATCCTGAAGTTAAGAATGGCAAGAAATGTGTCCACGGTCCAAAGCACTGTTGGTGCATTGTAACCCTATACATATCTGGATGATGGATTATTAAATAAGGGTTGAGGGTAGGCAAATTGTTCAAATCCTTGCCCTAGCTACCCTTACACAGAGCAATGATGCCCTGTTTCCCCTTCCCTCTCCCTGGCACTCCCCCCACCCCCATTTCCCCTTACAATTCTCGTTCTTGCACTTGCATGATCTGAATGACACAAGGCCTAGTAAGATCATTTGTCTTGTCCTCCCTCTGTCTTCTCTCCCTTGTCTTGTCGCGCCTGGAAACACTTGTGTACAGGCGCGTTATAAATGACTTAGCATATCATATCAGATCATATCAAATGATGTGATCTGTATCAGGGATTGCAATATGTTTGAATGATGGTTTAATAGAGACCTCTGGTGCATGTGCCACAGCCACCCAAGCTCCTAGGATGAATCTTGCTAGAACGCAGGCCCATAGGCAGGAGTACATAGTTTGTGGAATGGTCCTCAGTGACAGCAAGAGCATAACATGTGAGATGGGGGTCCCACCACACCTGAAATGTTATTAAAAGTGTACTACTAATGTTGCATTTTAAATGTGAAATGGGTATTAAAGGCAGATTGGATGCAGTGATCCCCTTTAGAGCCTACCTACCTCTGCTGAGCCAATAGCATATTCCACCAGTGTAGCATAATAACAGCATGTGTCCATCAGGCATAACCTCTGCCCATTATAAATAAGGGTCATCATAGTCCATGCAGTAGAAAATGATGCCCTTCTGAATTCCTGTACCAGAGCATATGACAGAGGCACTGTATGTACTATGTGACTAAGAAAAAACAAAGAGGTGATGGCTGGAAGGTTTAGAATAAATCCTAACCACTGGCATTGATCTGGGCAACCCTCCAGACCATCGTTTTTCAGCCTGCCAAGCCATTACAGAAGGTGAAAGACCATATGCAAATCAGGCTTGGTCCACCCCAAAAGGGGCAGTCCAGCCCGAACTGCTAGGTCACATTCCTTCTGCACGAGACCACAAGCATCCCCAGACATGTTTGAGCCTTGTTGAGCCTCATCAGTGAGGAGTAGCTTTGTCACCCCGACTGGATTGTGGATCAGCCAGACTCAGAGAAAACAAATTGGCTTTATATTAAAAAAATTAAAACCAGTGAATTGAAAATAAACTGCAATAAATTGCTACTCCTCTGGCGATCTGCTGCACTAGGCCTGGGCCTACTCGTTAAACATGCACATAATATCCCTCTTTATGTTGCACTACATATTAATCCAAGTTCCAAGTGTTGTACTAGCAGGTGTCCTTCTTACCCAATGTAATGGTACTAAACTTAACCTCAAAAGGGTCAAAGCCCCCTTAAATGGGCACACAGCGAGAGTCTTTCATAATGCCTTGCACATCCTGGCACATTTTTTATAAACGTAATAATATTAATATAATTGATGTATTAAATGAGTTGAGGGGGCAGCAGACAGGAGAGGGTTGTGGATAGGTATCATAATAAATGTTTTTTTTTTAACTGCACAGTTCATCAAGCAGCATTGTCTAGTGCAAGTGGATAGCACAGCGAGTTAAAGGCTCGGCCCTGAAATGTGCCAGCCTGCACTTTTTAAGTTCTAATCTGAGACAAATAGAATCTGTCCTCCATCCTTCTAAGGTTTATAAATTGAGTGGCATTACATTTGGTAATAATACAGCAATTGTTACAGTGGACAAATTAGTCATGTAGAGCTACACATGCAAATGTGACACAAGGCCCACTATTTTAGCAAGACACAGAAAAATCCAGTTCACAGTAAAATTAAAGTGTGAGTTCTTTAGACAAAATGGTAGGCCACAGAAACAGAAAACAATCATTATTATGATGATTATTATTATTACTGATAATAATAATAATATTAGGGTATTTAATTATCACTGACCTTTCTTCGGGAAGCAACGGAGCTCTTTACAATCGTAGGGGGTAGAACATGGTGAGGGAAGCAGAGAAAGAAGGGAGCTAACAACCGTGGGTGGGGTGCAATTTGGCAGCAAGGGATCTACAAGCAACCAGAAGAGGAAACAGTGGGGAGCAGACCACCCACTCTCAAGTAGAGTGGGATGTGGAGGGTGTGTGGATGTAGGTGTTAGGGAGGAGCCATTCCTTGAAGAGCATGGGTCATGCTGCAGCATGCAGGTCACATCTCAATGGTGCCATGGTAGTCATTGCAAGGCCATCAAAAAGGCATTGCCACCGTCCAGGTGGGAGAGGACCAAGGCTTGGAGAGAACATCTCACATTATTTTCTCTAATGAAGGGCTTCATTTACTGCAGCAGAAAACCTAGGCACCAAGCCGTTTGTGATTTTCTTGCTATGTGCTCTTTAAAAGAATCCAAGGAACTTGACGCAGGTAGCCTGCTGGATTGCGAAGCCCTCGAGGTTCATAGCAGAGACCCAGGACTGGATGTAAGGGTGTTCTTTGTTGTTGGTCAGCAGTAAGAATTCAGTCAATTATCTGAAGTCAATGAAGGAAGATCTCCACTGCCTACTTTACACTCTGCACCTCACACAGCACACAAAACACACAACTCACAGGAAAGCTAACATCTTGAACTTCATCATGACTGCCTTACCCACTGTGCATCAAAGCTCTTCAATCCGGCTTGACTGGTGAAACTATCTGGTAATACCCTTGGGCATTAGTCACACCACATCAGTCAATCAAAACCATTGGAAACCCAGAAAACAAGCCTTCAGATCATTCAAGAACTTCCCAGTGGAGGCTTCCATGGAGGAACTCACCCAACTCCACCTCACATTTCTGATGAAACAGGACTGCAACTCACTTCTATAAGAACTTAACACCACTCCCACAACCAACATCTACCGCCATGCCCCAGTACAACAATGCTCCTCAAGCCTACACCTTCTGCACCCTGGTACACTCAAGAACTCAACTTCGACAAACGAGCCATCAGAAAACAAGAAGAGACTTGGCAGAAATCCTGTAGTGCATCAGACATCGCCCTGCTCAAGGAACTCTCTGCGACATGCACACGACTGATCACCACTGCCAAAGCCAACTACTACCAAAACACCAAAGCCAGGGCCAACAATGCAAGCCAAGATTTCTGCCAAGCCATCATGCACTGCATCAAGCTTCTGCCCCACTTACCGTACCGCACTCCATCAAAACATCCACTGACATCAACTCTTACTTTATCAACAAAATCAGCACAATCCACCAACACAGACACCAATGCCACAACTGACAGAAAACTACACATCCCACCTCACAAAAAACCAAAACTACCTGGAAAAATGTCAAGACACTCACTATGAAAGACCTCATTGCCACCCTTGCATCCCTCATTGTATGCAGAAATCCTCCCTGTCTCCGTACTCAAGACCCTTCTGAGTGAAGCACTATTCCCTTACCTGGCAATCTTCAACAGCTCCCTAACTCAAGGCACCCCCTGCCTCCCTCAACCCTCAAGACTGGTGAAATCCTCCTGCTTCTCAAGAAACTACCACTGCAGTCTGATGACCTCAGCAACTAGTAATATCCTTTAGAAAGCAGTCGCCACGCAGCTCCTCTGGAGGCTGTTGGCTTTGATGTGTTCATCAAATCCAACAACCTCCTTAAGTCCTACCATACTACCATACTCACTTCAAAACCAGATGCAGAAAGGAAATGGCTACCATCAAGGTGATCAACGATGCCCTTAAAATCCTTGATGATGGCCATCCTTGCCGCCTGGTTTTCCTTGACCTCTCAGCAGCATTTGACACAGTAAACCACTATACAGTCATTGACAATCTATATCGCAACATGAGGACCAGCAAGATCGTCTTCAGCTGGTTCAAATCCTACCATGTTAATTGCCTCGAGTTGGCTCAAATGGGTTGCATTGGGTGGGTTGCAAAACTGGAAAGGTAAGTTCAATTTTTGTTTGTTTACTGTTCATTTATAACACGCTTAATACCAGCGAGTAGTTTCTAAGCACAAGATCTGGATTTTAACCTGGGTTGTGCTGCTTTGTCCAAGACAAACTTGCTGCTCCTGAGCAATCCTTCCTCCCCTTAATACACAAACGTAGTTGTTTGTGATCAGGAATGGAAAAGGAGACGAGCTACTGGATAGAGGTGCATTGATAGAGCTGCCTGGCCATCATTGGAGGAATAGCAAAGAAAGGGCCTCGCTGTTGGGTCTAAGTTCAGTTCTGGAATAGCGGGGTGGGGGGTGATGGAGGTTAGTAAGGGGAAAGGTTGACAGATCTGTTAGAGTGTTTTATAGCAGAAGACGGGGCAGGGCAGCACTGATTGACACTTCCGTACCTGTGTGTAGGTACCAAAGAAAGAGACACAACATGCACAGATGCGGTGGATAACAAATGAGTGTTAGCGCCACTCATAAGCCATGAAGCACGAAGACGGCCGGGGGCAGATTGAAAGTCAGAAACACTGCAAAAAGCAATACATCCTTATCAGATAAATTTTGTTGAAAAGATTCAATTTGGCCTCGAGCAAAATGTCACCAAGAAAGTCATCAGTCTGGGCTCCAGCACAGCTGCTCCTCTCCTCTCCATATCGCAAGCCACGCATGCATGCCACCCACACCCTCGCTTGGTCCTCTCAGGCTGTCACACACATAAGAACTGCCACCTGCTCCCGCTGCATTCTCCACGTCATGACCACTATTTCTCTGTAGCTGCCTCCCTCTTGCTCTTCCCATCTGTCTTAAGAAATTCCAACTCGAGCATCTATAGAGCTATACATATGTCTGTATGTCCATCTGTGTGCGTGTGTGCGTGTGTATATATATTGCTCTCACAAAGACACAAAACAAGAAATATTTGTTTTTTGAAAAGCAACCAATCCATTCATTAGAGCCACCCTATTGTTGAGATAAAAAACAATTTGCAATGTTTTTTGACTCAATGGATGAAATTGGGAATTTTGAGGAGAATGTGTAAAACTGTTCTAAAGTTATTTAGGGAAAAAAAAACAGTTTTGAGCCTACTCTATTCAATTTCCCATAGAGAAAAAGGTGCTTCCATTGAACACCCGTAACATGGAAACCGCAGGATGGATTTGCACCAAAGAAGAAACAAATTGGGCACAGAGCATCGCACCTTTACTTTTCTTGTAATGTAAATCAGTACAACAGATTTTTTTAAACTTGACGGATAAGCAAGGCCCGGTCAAAAAACATCCTATGTGTATCGCCAATATTCCATTGCAGCAGCGAGGCATTTCAGAAATAAAAAACTGTTGTTTTTTTTCCTTGATGTGAGCAATTATTGCAGGAATGTTGTGGGAAGCCAAAAAAAGAAAAAGAAAAAAGTAATCAAAACGAGATTTGAAGGGGGTAAAGGGCTATTTCCCCATTAGGACACTGGCATAGCGGGTGCCCCGAAGCCCCCCCATAGCCGTTGGATTGGAGTTACCCTGCAAAACCGATTGCAAACTATCTGGCTTTTTACTCAATTTTTCACAGAAAGTGTGGTGTACATGCACTATTTTAATGTATTATTCAAAGAATGTTTTCAGGGCGAATATCCCAAGAACACCATTTGGTTGGTTCAGCCTCCCTAGCTAAACTGGGTGACACCAGCATGTTTGTGGGAAATGTTTAAACCCGTGCCATTCAAAACTTCTCCAGCAGCCACTGGGGTAGTGACTGGTGGGTGAACTTGTATGAATGTGTGCCTGCAAGGCTAGGGCCCAGTCAAGGGGCATTGGAGCATGGACATTTCCTCACATGTTTTGCATGCATTTTTCGGCTAAGCCAACTTGATGAATGTTATTACATGGAGGAGGCTTTGAGGTAGGAAATTCATAGCTGAATGGGACATTTATATTCTGTGGCATGGCCATTTTTACTCACACAAGGGGCAAAGCCAATATGATGTGTGTTGCTACATGGGAAGGGTGGGAGCACTTGTGGAGTCAGCAATTAAATGTTTTCTTACCGTGGCATTGCATGTTTTACTGGTGTTAAGTGGAAAGTTGGCATGATGAGTGTTCTTACATGGTGGATGGAGGCATTTGTGCAGCCAAGCAAGGATATGTTTCCTTACCTTGGCATTGCATGTTTAACTGGTGTTGAGGGCAACGTCAAGATGAGGAGTATTCTCACATGGTGGAGCAGGGGTTGGGTAAGCATTTGTGTAGCCAGCAATAGCATGTTCTCTTCCTGTGGCAGGAGATTTTTACTGGCATTAAGGGCAAAGCTGACAATAGAATGTTCATAGATGGGGATACTGGCATATATTGGTGGAGCCAGCATGAACATGTTTTCTTATGGTATCATTACTGTGCATAATATTACTAGTCACGCACAGAGTTGGCTGGTACATTTGGGTGCCGGGAGCCAGTCACATCCCCTTGTATCTATGCTAGATGAACGATTTAAGGTTTGATTAAGCTATGATTAAAACACATACTGTTACATCTTTCACGTAGTGCAGTACGCGGCATTCCCCTTAAGCAATATGATCATAATGCATGATGGTTCAGGCCAGCCAGGGTTGAGTTTGGGATGCGTTGGAGAGGCTGCTCGGTGGCAGAGCATTTTCGTCTTGTGTAGGAATCTTGCACGGTTCCTTCGGGATTTCCACGAAATGTCACAACACGTGCGCAGAAAAAAATACACCATGTGATGCAGCGAGTATAAGGGGATAGTAGGACAGGGTGAGGGAGGATTTATACAGGGTGGGATAGATGGTGAACCCAGAGAAGAACTGAGGGCACATGAAGAGTGGCAATGGGGTTGAGGGGGTCTTTTAAATTGCCAAGTATTTGCCCATTATCACAACAATCAGCAAATGATCCATTACCATGGGAATGATTAGCGGGAATGATCAGCATGGTAATTGAAAGTAAAATTGATGTGATTGTGATTTGGTAACACATGAATTTCCCACGGGAATCTACCACGGAAGTGCAATAAGCGAGAAATAAAAAGAGTATGTCCCCAATGTCAGTGGACCTTATTGAAGCAACGCAGACAGTGGATATGCCCAAAAGCCCTGGACGCTGGCTATGGCCTCTGTGATGGGATCTGGTTAGTTACTAGGCAGGGGGATATGGGCTATGGCCGAGGGTCATGTCCAGTGCGTCTCATTCTTTTATAGTAATGGGTGCATCATGGACAGTGTTCAAGGACTTGGCCGGTGGGATCTGGCGAAGGTATGGCATAACAAAACCTATGCAAATTTAATGAAAAAACTTTAGTTAAGAGAGAGTCAAGATTATCAAATTCATTACAACAAACCCCATTAAATTCAGCGTGTTTCGTGAGTATGGGATAATGTACCACCTGCCGTATATTATAAGATGGAGTTTAATGACCAAATAGTGGAATGAGACCACAAAAACACAAATGTGCAGCTTGTAATGTATTGCAAAAAGGGTTTTTAATGGTTTAAAATAAGTGTTACGATGCATTAAGAATCTTTCTCTCCCGTGTCAAACTCCACCAGGCACAACATTAACAACTGTCATAAACAACAGCTGGTCAATTAATGGCCGTAAAGTGCCATAGAAAGGTATGTAAATCTGAAAAGCTGGTGACAGCTATAATGTTTGGCTTCAATGGCAGCTGGATTTCCGTGATGACTCAAGCAGCTGGCATTGTAAACTCCAAGCTCAACTGCAACACGTTGCTACAGTTGTGATATAATTTTCTTATTACGGATGAGTAGAGGAGTCACTGGTATACTTGTTAGATGTCAAAAACAAAAAGGGGGGTACATGTAATAAATCCTTAGTCCTCCAGGTAGTAATACAGAAAGAAATAAAGCAAATGGATTAGTATGTAGAGGACGACAACAAAAACACTCTTCAACACTTAATTTATATTTAAAGCGTTTTTTTCCATCATCTTTTATTAGAAACATTCATACATCCAAAACTATCATTAAATTACACAAATCACAAAAATGCATCAGGTGCACACCTTTGCTCACTCTCTTTCACTCATTCACATTCATACTTTCTTTATCACACTGTCTAAATTGGTTTTACACATGAAACAACAGTAAAACATCTGTCATTTTCTACTCTTATGCATTTGAATGATATTTGGGTCCCTTTATCTATTCTAGGTGACACTATCTGTATGTTATTGTTCCAACAGATTTTCACTTCGACGCGTGTTTCAGTTGCTATGATAGAGCAATAGTGCTCTCTTGCTAATGCAACCTTCTTCAGGACAGAAAACCAAATGTACTTTCTTTCATATATACAAGGGTGAGCCACACCATCTACAAGGATAAAACAGATAAAAAATGCATCAACAATGAACGCCTTCTATCGTCCTCCTATTATTTCAAAAAATACATTTTAATGTTACACACTGAGCAATCCTTCAGTTATTGCCCCATCTATACAGACTTGTACATGGATATTGCAGGCTACCATGTACTGGTACAACGTTCATTCATCACCAGTTTTTTTTTCACGCCCGTAAAAAACTCATCACAAAATATGGGTTGGTTGGTAACCGCATATAATGGGTAGGGGTGGTTGGAGGATAGAGAATAAAGAAAAGGGAAAAGGGGTTTAGGGTGGCAACCCCCTCCAATAAAAAAAAGAAATTCAATGTTTTTTCGGCAAAAACAATTTGGCAAAAAACTCCACAGAAAAAAATCCGGAGATGAACATTGAACTCCATGTACTATGCTATACTGCTGTGATAACTGCAGCCTAATTAAGCTTATATGGAACTCTGTATAGTAAAATGTACAAATGACTGCAGCTGTAGCTTAACATAAAGCTTATGTTCGCATCAGTGAAACTTCCACACACTTGACATGATGGTGATCTGGCCAAATCCACACATTCGTGCCAAATTTGGCAGTCTCATAAATCATTTTAAGCAGATCATTCGGATCAACAACTGTTTTTATGTGGTTTTCATAGAGGCAGCATGGTTGTTGTGTGTTGGTCTAGTTGCTTTGGCAGAGAGCGTCATGACCTTGCCATGACGCCTCTGTAATAAAAGGGGCTCTGCTGGCACACACAGATCAGAGCAGCAGAGCCCCAGGAAGCGGCAAATTGTATCTGTGTGTGGTACTTGGGGGCCGGAGCTTGCCGCATGACCGTGGCCTACTGCTGTCGGTGCCGCCTGGGTGATCCCAGGTCCGAACCTCCATAGTGCTGGGTGCCCCCAGCAGCCGTCATCAGTCCGGTGAACCGGACCGTGTGGGGTGATCGCTGCACCCGTCTGGCTGCGTGCCCGCAGCTCTGGGAGTTGTGGCGGGAGATCCCGATGCCTGGATTGGCCCGTCCCGGTGACCGGAGACGGGCCACCACATTGGAAACGAGGAGTCCAGGCCCCCCGCTCACTCAGTGTGAGAGGTCTTCCGTGGCTGTCTGGTCGGAACCGCATGCCTGGAGGCCGTGTGGGGTGCACACCCACCCCTGAACAAAGGAAAGGGGCGGGGCTGGCCCTCCGGTGCAGTGCAGAGAGGAGGACGCGCAGCCCGCACTGTGCATCCAGGGACCCTGTGCAGGTGAAAGGCACAGGTTGCCTGGTGCGCGCAGCTGCGGCAGCAGCCGCGGGGAAGGTGTGAGACCTCTTTGCCCTGGATGGAGGAAGAGGGCGAGGCCTCGCCTTCCGTCGCGGCCATGTAAGAGAGAACGGTATCTCCCACACCTGGGCGCGCGGCAGTGAACGCCCTGCTGCCTTGCCCTGCCCCCATTGCGCCTGGGACAAAGGAAAAGGGGCGTGGCCCCAAAAGGCCGAGAAGGAAAAGGGGCGTGGCCCACCCCACCTAACAAAGGAAAGGGGCGGAGTTTGCTCTCCGTGTCGTCCTCTCGGAAGGGGGGAGAGCCCGTGCCGTTGTGGTGAAGAGCCTGGGCTGGCCCACACTGCATGAGGGCCCATCAACATTCGGGCATGAAGAGACAATAATAAAAGACTTTCCTCAAAAGAAGTGTATCTCGGGGAAAAAATACTGCCTGAAAAAGGGGAAGCGGCTCCATTCGGAGTGCTCGTGTGCCCGCTGGGAAAGACCTGCTGGGTGGCATCGCTGAGGCCCATGATCGGTGAGCGCTGAGGGAGGGGCCTGCAGCGGTAAGAACATGTGGGTCTCGCCCAGTGTGTTACCCTAACGGGCTGCCCCCATCTGGACACCCCTGCCACCATCAATACCACTAGAAGGTACTGGCCACCCATGGACCACTGATAAACATACAAAGGGCCACCCCATGAGGGGTCAGGACACCGGGGGAGCTGTCACTGAACAGTCCACATCATCCAACCACGGTAGCCACAACAGGCATCCGGCCCAGCATTTGTCATGGTGGAGGATGACAATGAGGGTATCTGTCGAGGACAGCTTGCGCCCCTGCACCCCTCTGACACAATGGGGTCGCCTGCCAGCTTGGGACCCCGGTGGACAGCCTGGGTAGAAAACCTAGAGCTGCACTTCGAGGTGATGGAGATCAAGGATGCAGTGAAATGCCCCACACTCCTGTACTCCGCCAGACTGGCCGTGCAGAGGCTATTCAAGACATTAAGGCCCAGATATCAGTCGTATGGTGCAGCTATCGCAGCCCTGAACAAGTACTTTCGTCCCATGGTCAACAGGGACTACAAATGGTTCCGGATGAGGTGTGCGAAGCAGGAGGAAGGGGAGAGCCTTGAGGCATTCCATGGGAAGCTGCGTGGCATTGCACTGTCCTGCGACCTGGGAAACTTCGAGGGAGATGAGTTCAGGGAGCAGATCATTTACGGCTGCAGCTCCTCGAAGCTACGCAAACAAGTCCTGAGGGACCCGACGCTTACCCTTGATCTAATACTAGACCTTGGCCGGGCCCAGGAACTGGCGGAGGTGCGGGCCTCGTGATGGACTCTTCCAGACACCACCTCAAGTTGGAGGCCCCCATGCAGCGAGTGAAGATCGAGGAGGTGGCAGCTGTCGGCAAGTGGCCAAGAGGAGGAGTGATGAGGAGGGGAGACGGGCCGAGGAGAGACCCCAATGCCACGATATGTCATCAGTGCGGGTGGGACCTTCCACACCCGCAGGACTGCCCGGCGGTAGGACACATCTGTGGAAGGTGCAGGAAAGGAGATCACTTCGCACGGTGTGCCTCGCCCCAACTCTAGCCAGCATGGCAGGGACATTGGGGGGAACGAGTCGAAGGGGAGAAAGACCCCCAAAGTGGCGGCGGTCCAGGTGGCGGAGGGTCCCCGAGAAGTACTGTATGATATGAAAGAGGAGGAATATGAAGAAAATATATTCTTTTTGTCCTGCAGCAGCGCCAGTGGCCAGTTTGATCCCTCCCAAAGAGCCTGTCGTCAGGCCCCGTGGGGTGCGGACTGGAACACACCCAGTTGTGTGCAGTGTTAAGCATTCAAGTTTCAGTAGCTATTAGGTGGTGCTCGAACTGGAATGCACCCAATGTGTGCTGTGATGATGCAGGGGCACTGTGTGTGTGCGCGGACTAGAATGCACCACGTGTAACCCAGTGGGGTGATTTTTGTTTGTTTATAATGAAGGAGAGATGTTGTGTGTTGGTCTAGTTGTTTTGGCAGAGAGCGTCATGACCTTGTCATGAAGCCTCTGTAATAAAAGGGGCTCTGCTGGCATGCACAGATCAGAGCAGCAGAGCCCCAGGAAGCGGCAACTCGTGTCTGTGTGTGGTTCTTGTGGGCCGGGGCTTGCCGCGTGACCGTGGCCTACTGGTGTCGGTGCCGCCTGGGTGATCCCAGGTCCGAGCCTCCGTAGTGCTGGGTGCTCCCAGCAGCCGTCATCAGTCCGGTGAACCGGACCGTGTGGGGTGATCCCTGCACCCATTTGGCTGCGTGCCCGCAGCTCTGGGTGTTGTGTTGGGAGATCCCGACGCCTGGATTGGCCCGTCCCGGTGACCGGAGACGGGCCACCACAATGGTGTACTATTTAGCCGATGAAATCTCAAAACTGTCTGCTTTAATTTTTGGCCTGAAGTAGTAGCATAGCAAAAACAAAGAGGTGATGGCTGGAAGGTTTAGAATTAATCTTAACCACTGGCAATGCTCTGGGCAACCCTCCAGACCACCGTTCTTCGCCTGCCAAGCCATTACAGAAGGGAAAGACCATATGCAAATCAGGCTTGGCCCCACCCCAAAAGGGGCAGTCCAGCCCGAACTGCTAGGCCACATCCCTTCTGCACGAGACCACAAGCATCCCCAAACATGTTTCGCCCTTGTTGGGGCTCATCAGTGAGGAGTAGCTTGGGTCTCTAGGCCCAGCAGGCACGGGACCCACGTCTGGGCATACCCGTCCCACTCTGGGGTGACATAGCAAAAACAAAGAGGTGATGGCTGGAAGGTTTAGAATTAATCTTAACCACTGGCAATGCTCTGGGCAACCCTCCAGACCACCGTTCTTCGCCTGCCAAGCCATTACAGAAGGGAAAGACCATATGCAAATCAGGCTTGGCCCCACCCCAAAAGGGGCAGTCCAGCCTGAACTGCTAGGCCACATCCCTTCTGCACGAGACCACAAGCATCCCCAAACATGTTTCGCCCTTGTTGGGGCTCATCAGTGAGGAGTTGCTTGGGTCTCTAGGCCCAGCAGGCACGGGACCCACGTCTGGGCATACCCGTCCCACTCTGGGGTGACATAGCAAAAACAAAGAGGTGATGGCTGGAAGGTTTAGAATTAATCTTAACCACTGGCAATGCTCTGGGCAACCCTCCAGACCACCGTTCTTCGCCTGCCAAGCCATTACAGAAGGCATCACCTCTTTGTTTTTGCTTTGTCACCCCGAGTGGGACGGGTATGCCCAGACGTGGGTCCAGTGCCTGCTGGGCCTAGAGACCCAAGCTACTCCTCACTGATGAGCCCCAACAAGGGCGAAACATGTTTGGGGATGCTTGTGGTCTCGTGCAGAAGGGATGTGACCTAGCAGTTCGGGCTGGACTGCCCCTTTTGGGGTGGGGCCAAGACTGATTTGCATATGGTCTTTCCCCTTCTGTAATGGCTTGGCAGGCAAAGAACGGTGGTCTGGAGGGTTGCCCAGAGCAATGCCAGTGGTTAAGATTCATTCTAAACCTTCCAGCCATCACCTCTTTGTTTTTGCTTTGTCACCCCGAGTGGGACGGGTATGCCCAGACGTGGGTCCCGTGCCTGCTGGGCCTAGAGACCCAAGCTACTCCTCACTGATGAGCCCCAACAAGGGCGAAACATGTTTGGGGATGCTTGTGGTCTCGTGCAGAAGGGATGTGACCTAGCAGTTCGGGCTGGACTGCCCCTTTTGGGGTGGGGCCAAGACTGATTTGCATATGGTCTTTCCCCTTCTGTAATGGCTTGGCAGGCAAAGAACGGTGGTCTGGAGGGTTGCCCAGAGCAATGCCAGTGGTTAAGATTCATTCTAAACCTTCCAGCCATCACCTCTTTGTTTTTGCTTTGTCACCCCGAGTGGGACGGGTATGCCCAGACGTGGGTCCCGTGCCTGCTGGGCCTAGAGACCCAAGCTACTCCTCACTGATGAGCCCCAACAAGGGCGAACATGTTTGGGGATGCTTGTGGTCTCGTGCAGAAGGGATGTGACCTAGCAGTTCGGGCTGGACTGCCCCTTTTGGGGTGGGGCCAAGACTGATTTGCATATGGTCTTTCCCCTTCTGTAATGGCTTGGCAGGCAAAGAACGGTGGTCTGGAGGGTTGCCCAGAGCAATGCAGTGGTTAAGATTCATTCTAAACCTTCCAGCCATCACCTCTTTGTTTTTGCTTTGTCACCCCGAGTGGGACGGGTATGCCCAGACGTGGGTCCCGTGCCTGCTGGGCCTAGAGACCCAAGCTACTCCTCACTGATGAGCCCCAACAAGGGCGAAACATGTTTGGGAATGCTTGTGGTCTCGTGCAGAAGGGATGTGACCTAGCAGTTCGGGCTGGACTGCCCCTTTTGGGGTGGGGCCAAGACTGATTTGCATATGGTCTTTCCCCTTCTGTAATGGCTAGGCAGGCAAAGAACGGTGGTCTGGAGGGTTGCCCAGAGCAATGCCAGTGGTTAAGATTCATTCTAAACCTTCCAGCCATCACCTCTTTGTTTTTGCCTTGTCACCCCGAGTGGGACGGGTATGCCCAGACGTGGGTCCCGTGCCTGCTGGGCCTAGAGACCCAAGCTACTCCTCACTGATGAGCCCCAACAAGGGCGAAACATGTTTGGGGATGCTTGTGGTCTCGTGCAGAAGGGATGTGACCTAGCAGTTCGGGCTGGACTGCCCCTTTTGGGGTGGGGCCAAGACTGATTTGCATATGGTCTTTCCCCTTCTGTAATGGCTTGGCAGGCAAAGAACGGTGGTCTGGAGGGTTGCCCAGAGCAATGCCAGTGGTTAAGATTCATTCTAAACCTTCCAGCCATCACCTCTTTGTTTTTGCTTTGTCACTCCGAGTGGGACGGGTATGCCCAGACGTGGGTCCCGGGCCTGCTGGGCCTAGAGACCCCAGCTACTCCTCACTGATGAGCCCCAACAAGGGCGAAACATGTTTGGGGATGCTTGTGGTCTCGTGCAGAAGGGATGTGACCTAGCAGTTCGGGCTGGACTGCCCCTTTTGGGGTGGGGCCAAGACTGATTTGCATATGGTCTTTCCCCTTCTGTAATGGCTTGGCAGGCAAAGAACGGTGGTCTGGAGGGTTGCCCAGAGCAATGCCAGTGGTTAAGATTCATTCTAAACCTTCCAGCCATCACCTCTTTGTTTTTGCTTTGTCACTCCGAGTGGGACGGGTATGCCCAGACGTGGGTCCCGGGCCTGCTGGGCCTAGAGACCCCAGCTACTCCTCACTGATGAGCCCCAACAAGGGCGAAACATGTTTGGGGATGCTTGTGGTCTCGTGCAGAAGGGATGTGACCTAGCAGTTCGGGCTGGACTGCCCCTTTTGGGGTGGGGCCAAGACTGATTTGCATATGGTCTTTCCCCTTCTGTAATGGCTTGGCAGGCAAAGAACGGTGGTCTGGAGGGTTGCCCAGAGCAATGCCAGTGTTAGGGAGAATTCTCTGTTTAGGCTGAATTTCCTAACCTAGTGAGTCCCCCAGCAGCTTTGCTGGATTTCTGGAGTTTGTTTTTTCCATCCTGCCAAGAGTGTGACCCTTTTCCTCTCACTCTTGGACATGTATGTGTGGAATTCCTTTGAATTGTCAATGTGTTCGATGGGCTATGGGGTCTTTTACTCCATAGGGTCTCATAAGTTTTTCTATGTGTGTCACCCCGCACCTTACGTGTCGTGACACGGGGGCACCCTAGCTGGTCCCCCCACCATAGACTCCATACCCGGGGACTGACTACCGTCTCCCCGGGCATGTAAAGTCACCATTGGCTTTACTAGACCTAAATTTGCTAACAGAACTAGTACCAACCATCTTATTGTGGACGTGCTAGTAGGGGTAATTCGATTACTCCTGGATCTGTTACTCGAGGGGGCACTGTCCCGTCCCTCCTCGTCAAGTTTTGGCTGGTGGCAGTGGAAACTACTTGTTATGTTCGACCCCGAGCATAACCTTATGGGATTCGTCCCATTGTTGAAGATTGATACTGTTTTTCGTTAATCTCCAACGTACCACCGATCTACTTATCTTAAATAGGTTTATCGAGTGGTATTTTCTGCCAGAACTCGGGTTGTAAAATGGCGTCTGTGTTTTTCTCTGTGACTCCTAAACCAAAGGTTGAGCCCTTTGTTCCACTTTTGGCGGGCCTCTGGACAGAGACCCTCCAAAGTGGCGCCATTCTGTCTGGGTTACCTCAGGGGTGTGGGAGGGGGTTTAGACACCCTGGACCGGGTTGCCTTGCCAACTCAGGTCGCTCTCTGAAGTGATTGGCCCAGGTGGTGAGCCTTCCCGCTCACCACTTAGCATGTGTTGATTGACAAGCTAGGCTGAATGAATGGGGGACGTCTGCATAAAAGCAGGGTCTTTGGGACTGGATCTTCAGGAAGTCGCCACTGGACCTAAAGAATCCGACGAGGGTAACGCTGAGTCGACCTGCACGACAACACCTCCGGTGAAGCCCTGCGGAATCGTCTCACAATCTCCCGACGACAGAAGAGATCTCCTTGCCGTAGAGGCTCTTTCCCTGGCTGGTGGGAACAACCAGTCTTCTTCTTCTTTGTGCTTTTTGGTCGCCCAGGACGCAGTGGTCGAATTGCCCGTGCAGAGCACCCGGCAACCGGATAGCCACTACTCCCGCACCGTGATCGAAAGGTGGTGCCTTGTGACGAAGCACTCCGCGGCTGGTCTCTTCCCTGGTGGTGCACCGGACATCTTCTCTTCGACGACGAGAGCATCTCTTCTCTTGGCCAAGACCCGTCGTGCATCCACCACCAGGAACAACTGCCCCCATCGGAGCTGTCTTCCACAACAAGGTACCGTAACCGCCTGGCTTCCCTTTTCGATCGGTTCGTGTGAGGTATCTGATTCCTCTCCGTTCCGTTGGGTTGCCTCCAAGCTTTATTCACTCTTTGTTCTGAACTGGTTCAACCTGTCGCTAACCAAATTGCTACACAAGACTTGAATGCATCATCCGTAGAGACTTTCCAGGACATCGTGCCTTGCCTCTCACCGAGTGGGCCTGGCCGCCGAACTGTATGATCTAGTGTGATTAATGCCTCCTTGCCTTGCATTTTTACCCGCTTCAGTACGAACCGTGTTGACTTCATTACCTGCCTTTCTCTTCTCTCCCTTCCTCACAAAATATTCGAGTGTCATCTGGGTTGAGGTATACACCTCTGTCTGAAAATAAGTGGTGCCGTAGAACCTAGAGTTGTCGATATTGTGTTTCGGGGGATTGAGCTTTATTCCATTCTGCAGAGTAATTGTATTTTGATTTGTTTGCCGTGGTTCACTTTAGTATTTTTCGTAGACGTTCTGTTATTAATAAATAACTTACTATCTTTATACTAAAGCCTGGTTGCGTGTTTACTCGTTTTTCTGCGAGGAATTACCCTATCTTGTATACTCCCTATACTGACCAACTTTTCTTGAGAGAAGTCTGACTGCTCAGCCACAGCTACCAATTGAATCTGTGTGGTACAGACTGCTACCAAGTGGGTTCATCGCAACACCTGTAGTCCTAAATCTTTTGCAGTGGTCCCAGAGGGAACTGCACAGGTTTCCGCCTAACACTGGTGGCAGAGGTGGGATTAGTATCGAGTATACAGTTAGAGTGTTTTCGACGCTGTGGAACGACTAACCACAAAACTTTACAAAAGCAACTTTCAAAAAACATGTCTACGATGGAAATTTACAGCCAAGAGTCTTTGTCGGATAAAAATACTGAGAGTCTGCGAGCTCTCTGTAGACAAGAGAATCTTCCTGTAAAAGGCAAGAAGTTAGAACTGATAGAGAGATTGCTGGCGAACCAAAGTCTGGGTACTGGTTCAGAGGAACCAAACTCTCCAGCAACTGTAGATAACAGTAATGGTGTTGATCTGAATCGTAATTCTGATGATAGCGATGAAGAGGCTGACGAGGACGGCGAGGCTAACGAAACTGTCTCACCTGTTCCTCTACCTGCCTTACCAACTGTGCCTACGGGGCCAATACCAGGTCCCACAAGTAACCCTGCTTATTTTGAACTTGAAAAAATGAAGCTCGAATTAGAATATAAACGGTTCTTGGCTCAAGCTGAACGAAACCAAGAACTCGAGTTCAGACGAATGAATGCCCAGGCTGAGCAGAAACAAGCTGAGTTAAGACTCAGGGAAATAGAGCTTAATCATGAGTTACAAATGAAAAAGTTGTCTATGGAAAATGCTTCTCTCTCCTCTGGTTCCTCTAGGAGCTCCAGTCCCAAAAGACCCCGGATGCCGAAGGAATTAGTGGGTATGTACAAACCGAGATTGGATGTGTTGGATTGGTTGAAACTGTTTGAATACAATCATGGGCTCCAGGACATCACCGGGAATGCGTTGCTTCCCTGGTTGTTCTCTAGGCTTCCTCCTGTTGCGACTGATGTGGTAATGGAATTGGGGGAGGTGGATAAGACGGATTACGAAAGTGTGAAACTAGCTTTGATAGCTAGATTCGGGAAGACCCCTTCCCAGTATCTTAAGAGGTTTAGAACCCTCAAAAAGCATGATGGTACCCCTTGGGCTACCTGGGTGAGTGAAGGGTTGAAAAACTTAGAGGGATGGATTAAGGGTTACAAAGTTGACACTTACGAAGGTATGCGAAATCTTTTTATGTTGGAGTCGATTTATGATGCCTGTTCTCCTGAGCTCAGACAGCACTTGGCTGATTCGAAGGAATTAGATTCCAGGGCTCTAGCTAAGGCTGCTGACTTGTGGGTTGCCAACAGGGCTACTCACAAGGATTCTGGGGTAACTCAGAAAAAGGACGAGGGAAAACAGCCTAAAAAAGACTCAAAGGAGAATTCGAATAACTCACATTCCAAAGAGGGCCCCAAACAAAACCAGAAGGGTAAGCCACCGGGAAAACCACAGCAGAATAGTGTGTCTTCTGGTGCCAAACCGGAAGGAGGTCAGAACAAGCCACCATTCCAGAAAGCATTCGGGAAATGCTTTGTTTGTGGCTCGACTGATCACGTGAAAGGAGATCCCAGATGTAAGGGTAAACCTTCAGGGGTCCAGCTTGTCTCCTTAGCCTTCGCTCCAGAGGAGGAAGTCCAAATGGCAAGTGGAAACTTTCTACTGCTAGCTGACGAACCCATTGGAGTCTCAGCCAGCGTTTCTTTAGTATCTCTGGGGTTGTGGGAACAACAGAATTTAGATGTCTATAATTCTATCCCCGATAATACTAAAGAGTATTATAAGGACAGTGTCCAGGTGAATGGTCAGGAGACGCCTGCCATCAGGGACACTGGGGCCAGCATAACTGTGGTGGATAAATCGTTTTTTCAGGCTGAGGATGTTGCTAAGGCACCCAAACGCCTCACCAAGTTAGCTGGAGGGCCTGTGCAGATGCTTCCCCAATTACCAGTTCTCATCCAGTGTAACGACATGACTGTAAAGATACCTGTCAGCATACAGAGTGAGGTACCAGGACGCGTACTGTTGGGTAACGATTTGAAAACTCCCGGAGTTGTATCGCATACTCCCAGACCTCCTAGTAAACGGTTACAGGAGCTAACCAGACCTGCAAGAGAGAGGACCCTACGCGGCACTCTCGGGGAGATGATGAAGAAAGAAATCACTCCTGCTCCATTGGAAATGGCGGCCGCTGTCTCTAGGAACACAGAAGTCAAAGGGAAACCTAAAACCTCTAAACCGAAACCAAAAGCCCGCATTCCAATGCAGCCGACACGGACTTCCCCGCGGTTGTCCAACGTCACACCCGTAACTCCACCTCCAGCTGAGGCTGAGGGGGAAGTACAACCCTGTATGGTAGAATTAGACTCTGAAGAAGAGCTAATAGAAGGCCAAGAACTCATTGGAGATCTGGATCCTGTTGACCATCCTGAGCTGCAGTCGTTACTGGCAGAAGGTGGACCCAGCAGGGTGGACTTCAGTAAGGGACAGAGGGAATGTCCAACTCTGGAAGGTCTTCGCCGTCAGGCAGAAACTCAGGCTGAAGGGCAAGAGCCTGGGAAACATAGGTTGCACTGGGAAGATGGCCTCTTCTATAGTGAACCGACCGAGTCTGCACCTGGAGACTACAAACGCCTTGTAGTACCCCAAGGGAACAGACCACAGTTCTTGCAGTTAGCCCACGAGATTCCTTTGGCTGGTCATTTGAGTTTCAAGAAGACTAAGGAAAGGCTCTCACTCTACTTCTATTGGCCAAAAATGGGGGCCGAAGTAGAAAAACACTGCAGAAGCTGCCATACCTGCCAGATCTCTGGTAAGGTTGGGTCCAGGAATGTGGCACCGTTAGTGCCTCTTCCCGTTGTGGGAGTCCCATTTGAGAGAGTAGGGATTGATATCGTTGGTCCCCTTGATCCTCCAACCTCCTCAGGCAACAGGTTTATACTTGTTGTAGTAGACCATGCTACTAGGTATCCTGAGGCAATTCCTATGAGGACTGTTACAGCTCCGGCTGTGGCTAAGGCCCTCCTTGGTATTTTTACTAGGGTCGGATTTCCTAAGGAAGTTATCTCTGACAGGGGGTCAAATTTTATGTCCCACTACATGAAAGCCATGTGGAAAACCTGTGGGGTAACTTACAAGTTCTCAACGGCTTACCACCCACAAACCAATTGGTTGGTAGAACGGTTCAACCGAACCATGAAGAGCATGATAGGTGCTCTAGAAGAACCCCTTAAGCGTAAGTGGGACCTTCTATTGCCATGCCTTCTTTTTGCTTATAGAGAAGTCCCTCAGGAGGGAGTAGGCTACTCTCCCTTCGAACTGCTCTATGGTCATCCCGTCAGAGGTCCATTGGCCCTGATTAAGGAGGGGTTGGAGAGTGCTCCTTCCCCCAAGCCAGTCAGAGTGACTGACTACGTGATAGGTCTCCGGAGGAGAATGTCGCACCTGATGACAGAAGCAAGCGATAACTTGAAAGCTGGACAAGCATTGGTCAAGCACTGGCACGATCAAAAGGCTAACATGGTTGAGTTCGCTCAAAACCAGCTTGTTCTTGTTATGATCCCCACAAGGCAGAGGGCCTTGCAAGATAAATGGATGGGACCCTACCGAGTAGTGGGTAAGCTCGGTGAGGTTAACTATCTGGTGGACTTGGGCAACCCCAAGGAGGCTCCGACAGTCTTTCACACCAACCGACTTAAAGCGTATGTCTCACGACCTGACGTAGGAGCGTTGCTTCTAGCATCAGCCGAGGAAGAAGAAGAGAGTGAAACTCTTCCGGATCTCCTCAGAGGCTTACCTTTAGATGAAAACATTGAAGGAGTAAATCTCTCCTCCAATCTGACGCCCGAGCAACAAGAAGAGTGCAAGTCTATGTTGAATCAGTTTGCCTCTCTGTTCTCGCTCTCACCAGGCTTAACCCCTTGGGGCCAGCACGAGATACTCACTGGTGACTGTCTGCCTGTCAAAAGCAGAGGATATCGCATGTCAGAAAACGTAAGAACCCACATCAAAGGTGAGGTCAGCAAGATGCTTGATCTCGGGGTAATAGAGCCCTCTACTAGTCCATGGTCTAGCCCAGTTGTGTTAGTACCAAAGGCCGGATCTAAAGAACTTAGATTCTGCGTGGATTATAGAGCTCTTAACGCAGTCACCACGACTGATGCCCATCCTTTGCCAAGAACAGATGAGTTGGTGGATAAACTTGGCGCCGCCAAGTTCCTCAGCACATTTGACTTGACGTCAGGCTATTGGCAAATAGCCCTGACCAACCATGCCAAGGAGAAAACTGCATTTTCTACCCCCGTTGGTTTATACCAATTTACGGTAATGCCTTTCGGACTAAAAAATGCACCTGCTACGTTTCAACGGATGGTAAACCAGGTTCTAACCGGGATGGAGGACTTCTGCATGGCATACTTGGATGACATAGCAGTGTTCAGCAATTCCTGGGACGAACATGTAACCCACCTGAGAGATGTTTTGCAGGCTCTTGGACGAGCCAATCTGACCATAAAGGCGAGTAAATGCCAAATTGGACAGAGTAAGGTAGTCTACCTTGGGCATGAGGTAGGCGGTGGAGAAATAAGGCCTTTGCTCAGTAAGATTGAAGCTGTGCAAAATTGGACAACACCGACTACTCAGACTCAGGTGAGAGCCTTCCTAGGCCTCACCGGGTATTACAGGAATTTCATAGAGAACTATGGGACCATAGCTTCTCCACTGAATGTCATCTCCTCGCCCAAATTCCCTAAAAAGGTTAAATGGAACGAGGAGTGCAATCAGGCTTTTGAAAACCTGAAAAAGGCTCTCTGCCAAGCCCCAGTACTCAGAGCTCCTGATTACCGCCAACACTTCATTGTGCAGACAGACGCTTCCAATGTAGGGATAGGTGCCGTACTCAGTCAACTGGATGGGAAAGGTAGGGAGCACCCCGTTTGCTACATCAGCCGCAAGCTGAAGGATCCTGAAACAAGGTGGGCAACAATCGAAAGAGAATGCTTTGCTATCGTGTGGGCTCTGAAGAAGTTTAGGCCGTACTTGTATGGTTCTACTTTTGTTATTCAGACTGACCACCAACCCTTGAGATGGTTAATGCAAATGAAAGGGGAAAACCCAAAACTACTGAGATGGTCGATCTGCCTGCAAGGGTTCGATTTCACCATTGAGCACAGGTCAGGGTGTCACCACCAAAATGCTGATGGTCTCTCTAGGATGTATATCATCGACTAGAGGTATGAGATTCGACCAGGAGTGGATTAAATCCTCCTGTCCCTTAGTCTGGGGGGGGCGAGTGTTAGGGAGAATTCTCTGTTTAGGCTGAATTTCCTAACCTAGTGAGTCCCCCAGCAGCTTTGCTGGATTTCTGGAGTTTGTTTTTTCCATCCTGCCAAGAGTGTGACCCTTTTCCTCTCACTCTTGGACATGTATGTGTGGAATTCCTTTGAATTGTCAATGTGTTCGATGGGCTATGGGGTCTTTTACTCCATAGGGTCTCATAGGTTTTTCTATGTGTGTCACCCCGCACCTTACGTGTCGTGACACGGGGGCACCCTAGCTGGTCCCCCCACCATAGACTCCATACCCGGGGACTGACTACCGTCTCCCCGGGCATGTAAAGTCACCATTGGCTTTACTAGACCTAAATTTGCTAACAGAACTAGTACCAACCATCTTATTGTGGACGTGCTAGTAGGGGTAATTCGATTACTCCTGGATCTGTTACTCGAGGGGGCACTGTCCCGTCCCTCCTCGTCGAGTTTTGGCTGGTGGCAGTGGAAACTACTTGTTATGTTCGACCCCGAGCATAACCTTATGGGATTCGTCCCATTGTTGAAGATTGATACTGTTTTTCGTTAATCTCCAACGTACCACCGATCTACTTATCTTAAATAGGTTTATCGAGTGGTATTTTCTGCCAGAACTCGGGTTGTAAAATGGCGTCTGTGTTTTTCTCTGTGACTCCTAAACCAAAGGTTGAGCCCTTTGTTCCACTTTTGGCGGGCCTCTGGACAGAGACCCTCCAAAGTGGCGCCATTCTGTCTGGGTTACCTCAGGGGTGTGGGAGGGGGTTTAGACACCCTGGACCGGGTTGCCTTGCCAACTCAGGTCGCACTCTGAAGTGATTGGCCCAGGTGGTGAGCCTTCCCGCTCACCACTTAGCATGTGTTGATTGACAAGCTAGGCTGAATGAATGGGGGACGTCTGCATAAAAGCAGGGTCTTTGGGACTGGATCTTCAGGAAGTCGCCACTGGACCTAAAGAATCCGACAAGGGTAACGCTGAGTCGACCTGCACGACAACACCTCCGGTGAAGCCCTGCGGAATCGTCTCACAATCTCCCGACGACAGAAGAGATCTCCCTGCCGGAGAGGCTCTTTCCCTGGCTGGTGGGAACAACCAGTCTTCTTCTTCTTTGTGCTTTTTGGTCGCCCAGGACACAGTGGTCGAATTGCCCGTGCAGAGCACCCGGCAACCGGATAGCCACTACTCCCGCACCGTGATCGAAAGGTGGTGCCTTGTGACGAAGCACTCCGCGGCTGGTCTCTTCCCTGGTGGTGCACCGGACATCTTCTCTTCGACGACGAGAGCATCTCTTCTCTTGGCCAAGACCCGTCGTGCATCCACCACCAGGAACAACTGCCCCCGTCGGAGCTGTCTTCCACAACAAGGTACCGTAACCGCCTGGCTTCCCTTTTCGATCGGTTCGTGTGAGGTATCTGATTCCTCTCCGTTCCGTTGGGTTGCCTCCAAGCTTTATTCACTCTTTGTTCTGAACTGGTTCAACCTGTCGCTAACCAAATTGCTACACAAGACTTGAATGCATCATCCGTAGAGACTTTCCAGGACATCGTGCCTTGCCTCTCACCGAGTGGGCCTGGCCGCCGAACTGTATGATCTAGTGTGATTAATGCCTCCTTGCCTTGCATTTTTACCCGCTTCAGTACGAACCGTGTTGACTTCATTACCTGCCTTTCTCTTCTCTCCCTTCCTCACAAAATATTCGAGTGTCATCTGGGTTGAGGTATACACCTCTGTCTGAAAATAAGTGGTGCCGTAGAACCTAGAGTTGTCGATATTGTGTTTCGGGGGATTGAGCTTTATTCCATTCTGCAGAGTAATTGTATTTTGATTTGTTTGCCGTGGTTCACTTTAGTATTTTTCGTAGACGTTCTGTTATTAATAAATAACTTACTATCTTTATACTAAAGCCTGGTTGCGTGTTTACTCGTTTTTCTGCGAGGAATTACCCTATCTTGTATACTCCCTATACTGACCAACTTTTCTTGAGAGAAGTCTGACTGCTCAGCCACAGCTACCAATTGAATCTGTGTGGTACAGACTGCTACCAAGTGGGTTCATCGCAACACCTGTAGTCCTAAATCTTTTGCAGTGGTCCCAGAGGGAACTGCACAGGTTTCCGCCTAACAGCCAGTGGTTAAGATTCATTCTAAACCTTCCAGCCATCACCTCTTTGTTTTTGCTGAAGTAGTAGCATGTCATAAAAATTATCAAACATTGCATCACTTAAACTCAAGATATTCACTTTTAAGAAGCAAAATAATTGTAGATATTTTAAAACATGCGCAGTAGGCACAGAGGGACAAACAAAATGAAAGCAACATAAAAATTAAAAGTATCCTGTAAAAACCTACAAAGACATCTGCAACTACACACAAACACACACCATTCAGACATAGACAGTAGGTTTGGAGGGACAAAACAAAATGACTACAGCATGAAAGGTATTCCGAAAACCTCACCCGATGATCTGCAGCACCAAAAAGGCAGTAGGGCCCAAGTGCATGCGCAGTAGGTTTGGCAGGGCAACACAAAATGAAAGCCTTCAGTGAAATGAAAAACATTCCACAAAACACGCAAAAGCATCTGCACTAATACACAGCCCTATTCAATCACACACAGTAGGGCCTAAGGGACAAAACGAAATAAACACTTTGCGAAATAAAATAAAAAAATGTTCATTAGCCAACTCACCCAACGCACAGTAGCACATGCGCAGCAGGAGCGTCCGGCAAAATGATATGAAAAATATTTAGCAAAATTTAAAATATTCTCTGAAATGATAAGTAATTCCCGTATGGAAACAGTTTCTGCAAACGCACAATATGTTCGGCCACACACAGAACGCACAGTAGAGCCACCGTACACGCTCACTTGGCTTGGAGGGACACATTAAAAACATGTTAGGAAAATAACAGATGTTCCAGGAAGCACACAAGAGAGATGCTGCACCAAACACACAGTAGGGTCAATGCACCTGCATCGCAGGGTGGCAGGTCAAAACGAAATCAAAAATAACATTTTGCAAAATTTAAAATATTGTTCAAAATGCACAAGATGATCGGTGGCACGCAACATGCACAACGGCCGCCATACATGTGTAGTCCAGGCAAAGAGACAAAGCAACACAAAAAAACCTGTCGACTACTATTTGACAGTGAGCTGAAGGGGCCAATGTCCTAGTGTGCAATTGCAAACCCTAGCTTGCACACATTTGCGAGCATGATGCTGGCTCAGTAGCTGTAACATGTAAGTCGAACCACCACAATTTGCCAGAAAAATATGTATTAACGAAATTATTTGGGGCCTTAAAGTGGCAGTGCCAGTTTTCCTGCGTTGGAAAATGTTTGTTAAAGGGGCGTTATACAGTGCAAAACAACAAACACCAGACATGTGCTGGCTACAGTTCCTAACATGCATAACTTGCCCACTGACATGCATTGCTCATGATTTCCTTACTTGACATCATACAACATATTGTCAATGGCACACACTATGTACACGGGCCAAATTAAGTTGGTGCAATGTTGAGACAACACAATTGTGTTGCATGCAAATGTGTATGCCTTTGCGGTCGCAGCGATGGAGTTTCCCGTGTTCACTTCTAGTACCACTGCCACAAAGAAGTGCAGTGGAATTTGTATTTTATTTTGGCATTTGTGGAGTGCGCTAAGCCCTCGGGCATCAAGGCGCCGATCATACATTTAAGGCACGCATGGTAATCAAAGTGAGCGGTTGCTTGGCACATGGATTGACGACTTATCATTGTGGTACAGTAAGGCAAAGATCAGAGTAACAGTAGGTTCGTGGAGAACAGCAGAGTCTTAGGTTGTTTTCTAAACACCCAGTATGATTGTTCAGCTCCGAGTGTAGGGGAATGAATACTGCCACTGCAGTAGTCTATAGACAGTGCGTTTTTCTGGAGCATATTGGCAGACAAATCGCAGCCGCAAACTATATATGCGCAAAACACTGTGACACCAGTACTGCATGTGGGTAACGCAAAAAGTGAAGTTCACAGAAAGACAAACATCCCAGTAACCGTTAGTTCACCTTTGAGAGCGGTTAAAAGAGCACCACACCTGTATTATAAGCAGAGATCAAGTGCAGCAGCCGGAGTCCAAATGTCATGCTAGGACCCGTGGTGTTTGATATGATATGATATATTTTATTTATAGCGCGCCCATACACATGTCTTTCAGAGCGCGACGAGGCAGCGCAGGGGAACAAGGGGACAAGACAACGATCTTACTAGGCCCAGTGGCATTGACATCGCGCAAGTGCAGGGGAGAGGAAAGTGGAAAAGTGCAGAGGGCAGGGAGGAGGAGCAAGTGCAGGACATAGAATCTAAACATCAAGAAACAAGAAGTGCGGCCAACAGGTGGCAGTGCAAGGTTAAATGCAGGACAGATACTGAATACTGCATTTTGTGCATGCCCATAAAACCTGTTGCTATTGTAGTATTAATAGTCAATGGGCATAATTACAAGTTTGCTGGAATCCCGCTGGTATTACCGACGGGATACCGTCAAACTGTAATGCCATTTCCACCACTTGGTCTGCCAGAATTATCGGCAGATTCCAAGTGGCGAAATCGAAGGTAAATCCCTGTTCCTTAGAGTCCCATAGGACTCCATGGGGGGATTTGCCGTTATTACCGACAACAGTGTTACCAGGCCGGTAATACAGGCAGTAGGGTGGCAGATATACCTCCAGCTCAGAGCGGTAATGTGCTCGTATGCAGCAATACCGGTCACGTTATTACCGCACCTGCACACTCGTAATGAGGCTGTACTAAATATATTAGAGCTGTTGTATCAAGCATGTTAATATCACGTGGCCTATTAGTTTTGCAGATGGGAAAATATAAGCGAAACAATTGGACATTGATAGATAAAAACGCTGGCCACTAAACCAAAACTCCCTGGTCACAATGCTGCATATTCATTCCTGTGCTGTGGCTTATGTTTCTTAAGAGGTCTATACACATCTGTAATTAAATTAGTGATATCATGGTTGATATGAATTGTGAGGCCATCCCTGATATCATCCATGACATCATAAACAGTGCATTACAGTGGCACAGTTAGGGTCATTATCGAAAGCATACCTTGCACATTTCTGGGGTTGCGGTTGTTTTGCACTGCATCCATGACATTCCTTTAAGCAATCTTTGTTCCCTGAATTTCAAAAGTAAGAGAAAACGTAAGCTTAATTTCCCTTTAACAAGAGTTTGTCATTGTTTTAAAAACAAATCTTATACACCAATATCCATTCCTACAGTCCTCACTGAGCATAGCCTGCGGCCATGTGCCTCAGCCACTTTTCCCAGGGCATGATCTTCTCTGCTGTCATGGCATGGTTACTTCAAAGCCGTTGATCACTTCCCCTGGGTGTGAGGAATTGCCATTATCAAGGGTGTAGAAGCCCAGGCTTTTTACATTTGTATTAACTAATAAAATGATGCAGCTAATTCTATGTCACAAAGGGTGGCCTGCAAACGAGGCCCACCTTTCTTAAAGTTCATACCAAAAGCATAACATACACCATTGCTGTTACACACCAGTCTCCTGATCTGCAGTTCCTGCTCTCGAGTGGCACAGAGAAGGTTTACAGGTCCCAGGTGCCCTGTTTGATGGCTGCTGTGACAGCCAAGTCATTGCAGTGCGGAAATTGCATTGAAGTATACACCTCCATTCTAAATTCTACCAATAAGAGAAGCCCCTCACTAGGCGACAGGGCCATCTCAAAAAATATCAGCCATGCCCCATGTGGTGTGCTGTTAGAGGGTTTACATAGTTATGAAGAGCCACGTCTGAGTTAAATCATACATGTTGACTATAAATCCACCCGAAAGCGGAGTAGCGCTGCATGCTCCCTTGGAAAACAAATGCTGTCCTTGTATCTTAAAAACGGATTCAAATAGGATTTCACAATTGTATTATTCCAAACACATATTGTTCCTCTCCTTTCAGATTAATTCCAGTAAAATGTGGCTGTAGACCCTTCAGGGTGGAAGAAATTTCATAGGACAGGATATTTGACCCATGTTCGTTCTCAGTAGAGGGACTCCCACACTCTTCTGTAATTCTAGTAAGAATATATTTATTTATTTATTCAATTCTTATAGAGCGCTACTCACCCAGAGACTTCAGAGCACTTTACAAAAAGAACCAACAAGGACAAAACACAAAGAAGAAGAAGTGGGCATTAGTCAATCCATCTATTAAAAGAAAGGTCTTGGGATCTTTTTTAAACTTCAGAAGGCATGGGAGGTCGCGCAGGGCACCCAGGAGTTCATTCCATGCCTTGAGGGCCCAACGTCAAAACTTGTGAGTTTGAAGTGGCTTTGGGTGAGGCAAATGCTTTTATTGGAATGAACAACTCTCAAGGCCACTTTAACATGTATCCGATCCTTCAGATATTGAGGAGCGGAGGCAGTGATACATTCATGCATGAGAGATAAGACTTTGTGCTGTATACAATGTCGTACTGGTAGCCAATAAAGGGAGCACCGGAGGGGGGCGAAATGTTCTCTTCGCTTTAAGCCATGAATGGCTCTTACTGCGCCATTTTGTAAGGTCTGCAGCTTCTTTATATTGCATTTTGGTGAGCCTGTAAGTAAGCTATTACAATAATCCGGGCGAGAGTTCATTAAGGCCGTGGCGAACACTACTCTATTTTCCATAGTTAGGAGTGGGCTAATTTGTCACCACAGTTTGTTTATGTATGTCCAAGATGACCTGATGGAATCTACCTGTTTGACGAAGGTCATCTGCGCGTCAAAGAACACCCCCAAGGTCTTAATATGTGGGGCTACCTGGATGTTACACCCTGCAATGATAAAATGAGAATAATTAGGTGAGAGTTTTTTTAACCTAGGCCCGGAGCTCACGATAGATGCTCTGTCTTACCTTCATTTAGTATGAACAAAAATGGTACCAGGAGAACAAGAGAGACTGAAGAAGGTGGGCAGACAAATATGAAGCTCAAATCGGTATATTCATTTTATTAAGATTTGTCTAAAAAAACACATAGACGCATATTGATTTAATTAATTCTAAAAAGCATTTAACTAATCATACATTCACTCTCTAATGCAATATTTAAATAATATATTGACATACTAAGAAATTACAAAAGCTGATCATTTCATTAAACCACTTCTTTTCCATTGTGCTGTAAATCATTCACAATGTTATTAATCACAGTTCATTCCCAATATAATATCGACTATTGGTGCCTTAGACTATTGGTGCCTAACAATATCAATCTTCTTTACAATAAAAGGCTTCCCAGTTGGTTAATAGTTTCGACTCGACAAGTTATGTGTGTCTTCATCAGGATTGGATGAACAATAGCAACGTTCTAAAAGTAAACAAACATACAATTAAAACATTGTTAAAAAACATACTGCTGTCAACCTTCTATCAGTAACTCTCTCTCACGATTTGGACCAATCATTAAACACTAGAACAAAAATTGTCTCTGAGTCCAAGTGGGTGTTCCCTTGCCCATGATCCCATCAATACTGCTCAATGCAGCCAGCTTAAATGAAACCGACCAAATCAGTCCATTTTCATATACCCATATACAGTCCCCCCAATTTCATTTAGGGCTCCAGGGTTCAGAAAGGAATATAAACTCTTCCCATATTCATAATTAATAGCACATATCCTTTTAAGTGCTAAGTGCCCTCTCCATAACACCTACCGCCCCCACTGTGATATGCTTCAGAATTCAAATACATGTAAGAAAACATACCTGCGAACCTCATTAGGTTCGCCTAATAGCTTGTGTCCCAGTAGCTTCTGGTGTAAGTCCAGTAAGACTGGGTTTTCACAAAAAGCAAAATCTGTGACAAGAACACAGGAAGCAATAAACCAAACTTATTAGTGCCACACAATGGAAAATGCCTATACTAATCTCTTTGTAGGAAGATATAGATGGCGAAAGTTCTATACCTAAACTGATCCGTTCCAAACACAGGTCAGAAACACTGGAGACTAGATCACTTCTTACTCCAGCCAAACGGGAAGAAAAATAACTCTTCTCAAGTTTTCAAGTTTTCAAAAAACCGTCTAGGAAACAAATTAAATCCTCTTAAAACTAGCGAAATGCGGCTCAGGCATGTATACTATTGCGGGCAAATCCGCCATCTCCTTAATGCGAAAAGCCTCTCACCTTCGTTATAGTAACGCTATCCAAATGGAGTAGCACTTGTCTCCCTTCTATCCCGCAGCACAGTTTGTACGCTAACGGGCGTGTACGCTGATGCGTGAATCTGTAAATTAATGAATAAACAGATCCCGTCAGCAGCAGCCCCAATAAACCGTCCGATAAACAAACGTCTACTTCAAACCCGCTTACCTTGTTTGCAGCAGTCAGAGCCCGCAGTCTAACGCCGTGTGTCTCTGAAAGCAGAAGGACAGAGCCACGTCCATCATGGTCCCTCTTTTATTTCCAAATTTTTGACATAAACACAAAGGAAGGACTAAAAAGCGACATTGTGTCCACATGACATAGACACAAAAGAAGGACTAAAAAACGACAGTGTGTCCTACATGACATAGACACAAAAGAAGGACTAAAAAACGACATAGTGTAAAGCAGACCCCTAGGTGAGTTGGGGTCCCAAGTTAAACTGTACCGATGTTTCAAAGCAATATAGTCTTTCATGGGGAATTAAAACTCACCATAACTGCAGTTTAATAATAATGAAAAAATGATAATGAAAAAAGGGGGAAATCAATTCCATTCTTCTCGTTGATTCAGGCCCCTCTCTAGACTATTGGTATGGTATATCCACCATTGTTCTTTTTGCGCTAGGCGTGCAGCCGTATTGGCCGCATCAGTGCCCAACACTTTCTCAACTGCCCACCATTTCAAATCTTCTGGCCTATGTCTCTGTTCCAAAAAATGCATTGTTAGCGGGGCATTCTGCTGGCCCGTTCTAATCTTAGATTTGTGCTCACTTATGCGTAATTTGACAGCTCTGGATGTCTTCCCAATGTAAGCCTTTTTACAAGGGCATATGATAACATATATTAAGTTGGTACTGAGGCAGGTGGTATGGTGCCTCAGATCCCAGATTCTTTCATAAATCTCAATCGAGGCAATGGGCGAAGTACTGGCACAGCTCGAACAGTTGCCGCAGGGATAGTGTCCCTTAATGGGCAGCATACCCCAAGCGGCAGTGATGGTAGGTTGGCTATCTTGTGCCATATTTCTGTCGGCATTGGAAACCCAGTTCTTAATGTTTATGCCTCTTTTAAATGCATAAATGGGTTTGGCCAATTTCAGCATATTGAGCTGAAGTAGATGCCAATGATTGGATATTATCTTCTTGATTTGATTATGTTGGGTGTTGAACGTGAGAGCACATACTAGTTGGTCTCCCCCCAGCTTCCTTTCTTTGATGTCCCTTTTTAAAAGGACATCTCTATGCTAGTACCTTGCACGTTTTTTCGACTGTGTAAGTAATCTTTTGGGATATCCTCTCTCTATCAGCCTTTCCTCGATAACAGAAGCTTGCTTATTAAAATCTTCTATTTTAGTGCAATTTCTCCTAGCCCTCAGAAACTGACCGTAAGGGATATTTGATTTCAAAGACTGGGCATGAAAACTTTCGTGGTGCAGTATAGTATTCCTATCGGAGTGCTTTCTGTAAAGGTCCACTGCAAGTGCATTTATATCCACTTTGATAAGGAGGTCTAAAAATGCGATCTCCTTATTACTCGTTTGCATAGTAAACTTCAAATTAGGATTTAAATTGTTAATCCAAAGGAAGAACGCATTATAGTCCCCCTTAGTGCTGGGGGGACTATAATGTTGGGGAGAGGCAAGAGCCCTGAGGGACGCGGCACTCTAACGTGACAGGACAAGTATTTGAATCGACCACCGCTAGTCTTGCTAAATTAGGACCCAAGAAAGATTTTAGCCAGGTGGCTGAATTTCTCTGAGAAGTTTGCTACATCCATCTATTTCTTCACCAAAAAGGAGAGGTTGACGAGATTGAAGACCACGACAAATCTAGCATAAGTAGAAGTGCCATATGCCTGTTGTCAATAATTTTAGTAATATTTGATTTGAGATCAAGTAAGGCCGACTCAGTGCCATGACGGGCTCTGAAGCCCGATTGCTGATACCCGAGGATATTGTGTGTTTCAATATAGTTGTATGTAGGCAGCTCTGTTTAGGATCTTCATAAGGAACCATACATGGTTGTCAAATCAGTAGTTAGAGTGCAGATTCATAGAACTTTGTTTATTGTACTCAATGTCATCCACAGTGAAACTGGTACTGGTCTCATAGTTTCACCAGCCAGATGTTCAAGAACATTTTGAGTTCACTGAATCTGGTACAGAGATTCTCTTGAGTCGAGATGGAAATGTATGTAGGAAGTGAACATGTTGAAGTCCTTGCCATGTGTAGATATCTTTTTATTGAGACAAACAATGCCATTGCTCAGAGTACTGTAATACTAGGTCCTAGAACAGGGTCAGGTATCAAATGGACACCACTTTATTGCCACAACTCCCCGTAATTTACAGTGGCATGAAAAGCCTTATTAAGGTTGAATTTTAGCTTGCCATGAACCAGTCACAACCCAGTTAGACAAAGCAGTTGATGATTCCCACCAGGCTTTTGTTATTCAAAGATAAGACCCAGGATGCCTCTCTGCCCACAACTGCCGTTGTGTGATCTCCTGAACGAGTCATGGGGGTAAAAAAACGGAAATCACATCTGATAAACTTAATGAGTCGTTTCAGAAACATGTTGGGTGCAGATTTATGTTCTGGCTATGAGGTCTTGACAAGCAGCAATGTTAGGCCCATATGCATCATTCCGCAAGGAAATTTGATCCCAAAGATTTCCAATGTTGAATTACACGTTTGAACGTTTTTACATGTAATTGATTTACCAGTCTATGATAATACTGTTACAAATTGGGCACATATTCACCCATTTTCCGTGGCGTAATATACCCCTATTGTTCTGAAGGGGGTGTTCTCTCAGCTTTGCCAGAACATGTTGCAGATATTAATCTTCGCATTATATTCCAACGTAGGCCGCTCGATTGTCCATGATTGAATCATATCAAAAATGTCTGAAGAAAACAAAAACGAAGTCATTTGAACTAAAATGGCTCTCATTTTTTCTTCCGCTGACATTTCTGAAACCCCGCATCCCTCACACCCTTACTTACCTTTTGGTGGCACACTTCGCTTCAATCAATTCTACCAATGTTTTTTTTCCGTTCTTTTATACGGATACCAGGTCCCTCTATTAAAAGTGGAGGCCCTGGTGCATCTTCCTGTCATAATGGCTAACACATATGGATCATTTGAGAAAATACAATGGGCCTCATTAGGAGTTTGGAGGTAAGCATGGAGCTATTAGCGCCATGGCTGCCTCCAAATCCTAACCGACTCCGCCCTGGTGAATGGAGCTATTAACGCCCCATTCCAAGGTTGGCAGGGGCGGTAATTCCCCGTTCACCAGGGCCCTTCCCATTCCCATTTGAGCCCCCATAGTGCTCAATGGGAATGGGGAAGGCGCTAATAACGGAACCACACATTGCGGTACCATTATTAGCACCAAAGTCCCTTTGCGGGTCCCGTCCTTAACACCTGGCTAAACCAGGCGTTAAGGGAGGACCCGCAAAGGGAACTTTTAATAGGGCAGTAAGGGATTACCGGTACCGGTGCCCTTACCGGTACTGGTAATCCCTTACCGCCCACCTCGTAATGAGGCCCAATATCTGTCAGAAACGAGATAAAGGTGTAGCAGTGGACTCGCTGCTTTTAGACCTTTTCGATCCTTTGGCAGCACTTGAACCCATATGCCGTGCCCGCTTCTTAAGTAGGTTTGAAACAGGTGGGCTTCAAGGACTCGTTCTCTGCTGGTGCACAAGCTTTTCAGCCCAGCCTGCTTAATCTATCGCCATTGCTCCTTGCTCATCCGTGCCAGAACTGCTTGCATTAAAGCATACTCCAGGGATCAGATCTATCAATATTGTTTTTTTTTTAATTTCTACCTTCTGCTCTTGGCCCATATCACCCAGTATTATGGTTTGAGGTTTCTAAACTGTGCAGATGATATACACACACTTCTATTTAAACGACACAGAGTAAACCAAACGTGTCCTATGGTTCTAGGAAACTGCTTTGCCCATATTGATCTTTGGATGATGGAAACTTATTTAAACCTTAAACCAAGAACATTATATTTGGTTAAACAGACACTTCTATCATTTTAGATATGTGACCTTCCTGCCTATGCCCCTCCTCCTACATAAAGTGCAGAAGTAAGGTATGGAAAATTCTCAATAACACGCTCTCTTTTTTCTCCTCAAGATAATAAAACTGTTCAATCCTATAGGTTTTTTTTCTCATAACCCTCAGACATATGTTCTCCTATTCGGAAAACCCTAATGGTTTGTGGCCACAGTCATATCTAGAATGAACTAAACGATGGAGCTTGCTTTGGCCTTCCAAAGTATGCTATTGATCCATTGCAGAGGCTGCAGTCACGTGCTACAAAGTGTCTTCTAAACCAATCTTGCTCTGCCTCCACCAGCTTAACAATTAGGAGGTGTACCGGCTTCTGGTTGGACCGCGAATCATGGTTAAAATGCTGTATATACTAAACAGTTTTTTTCATAGCTTTGTCCCTTCATTGATAGTGGAAAAAGTAACTCTCTATCCGCAGTCCTCTGTGATTCCTTCGAATTAGTTGCACGTTTCTACTTTGCGTACCAACAATCCAACACAGATGGTCGGGAGGAGGCTCCTGGTCCAGTCTGGAAGCCTTCCATTGCAACCCGCCAAATGTAGGGCTCTTACTTCTTACCCCTGTTGTAGCGGGAAGGTTAAAGACCCTTTTCTTTCCGTCAGTGTAAACTCAAGACATGGGCGTGGCGTCTGCAGCAACATGCCCGTGTTGGGTGACTGCTGCACGCTTCAAATTCAACTAAGATGTGCATCCCGTTCGTTTTATGTAAGCCATTTTCATCATTTTTATGTTTTGTTTAACATTCACATTTGGATTTTTTTTCGAAACTGTGGAAACTACAATATAATAAATTAACATTCCCATTGTTTGTGAAATTCACATGCAGAACACAATTACAAAAATCATTGAATCCATGTATTCTATAGTAAATATATGCAAGTAAAATGTAATGTTTTCAAATTATTTCACACATTTTATCTCAACTATCAATTCTCTGAAAAAGTCATTCTTATTAACTTTTTTTACAACGTTCTTTTCAATAGTGGCTGGCTTCCTCACGATAGAGTATATCATGTCAGTGAACCAAGCATTCATTAATATGTGCATGCTACTGTCCAAAGCACTACATCCTGTAATAAAACCCTTTGAATTAATCGCTTATGTTCAGCATGAGTTTCACACCAATATAAATGTCCTAAGAAATCCACAGCAGTAATGTGTAACGTATGCAAGAGTTTCCTCCCGGGCAAGAGAACCCCGGGGTCTGGTACCAAAGCAAGAGAAACCACAGTGAAGAGGTCTCAGACCCAAGCGAGATAAACCAAAATAGAGGTGTATGGAACCCTGGGCGGTACCTGCTGGGGGAGTATACCAGGACTGTCCAGGAGCCACTGAAAGGGGTCCATCCTGAGAAAGGCCAGGGGAAGGGAGACATTCCCCCACCCTTGTTGAACTGCCAAGGGAAGCCTGAGAAAGGCCAGAGGAAGGGAGGCATTCCCCCACTTTTGTTGAACTAAGAGAAGCCTGAGAAAGGCCAGGGGAAGGGAGACATTCCCCACCTTTAAAAAGGCCAGGGGAAGGGAGACATTCCCCACCTTTTTTGAACTGCCAAGCGAAGCCTGAGAAAGGCCAGAGGAAGGGAGGCATTCCCCCACTTTTGTTGAACTGCCAGGAGAAGCCAGAGAAAGGCCAGGGTAAGGGAGACATTCCTTCACCTTTGTTGAACTGCCAAGAGAAGCCTGGGAAAGGCCAGGAGAAGGGAGACATTCCCCCACCTTTGTTGAACTGCCAAGAGAAGCCTGAGGAAGGCCAGGAGAAGGGAGACATTCCCTCATCTTTGTTGCACTGCCAAGAGAAGCCCGAGGAAGGCCAGGAGAAGGGAGACATTCCCTCACCTTTGTTGAACTGCCAAGAGAAGGCTGAGGAAGGCCAGGGGAAGGGAGACATTCCCCCACCTTTGTTGAACTGCCAAGAGAAGCCCGGGAAAGGCCAGGAGAAGGGAGACATTCCCCCACCTTTGTTGAACTGCCAAGAGAAGCCTGAGGAAGGACAGGGGAAGGGAGACATTCCCCCCACCTTTGTTGAACTGCCAAGAGAAGCCTGGGAAAGGCCAGGATAAGGAAGACATCCTCCTACTGTGTGGAACTGCAAATACCAGCCTGAAAAGGCCAGAGAAAGGGAGACATTCCCCTTACTTTGCGAACTATATTCATCCAGAAAATGGGAGTCATTTTTCTGGACCCAGAAGGGACAAGTTTCTTTTAGTTTAGTTATAAGTGTAAGGGATAGAAGTAGGTTTTTGACACAGGATGGTGGACTTTCAATTACAGACATTTTGAAAGTTCCCCTCTTAGAGTTAGGGATAGGTAGGTTTTTATCTTCTTTTGATTAATAAAAGTCTTTGCCCAAAAACATGCCACCCGTGTGTCGATCTCTTCCTTCCACACCCTTACAAAATCTATAAATATGCCTAGAGGATCACGGCCTAGGCAACCCCCACGGGACGAGTTTGTCTATCTACCAGATGACAAAATACCTGGTTCAGGAACATAAGGGTATGCCCACCAGCCTGTCCGACTCAAGCCAACACCTGCGGCATGGATGAACTCGACTAAGACAACAGCCACAAGTATCCACATCGTTAGAGATGCCACAACGACCTAGCCAACTGTCAAGAACACACGTGCCACCATGCACACTGGTCACTCACACACCAACCTACACAAAGAACATATTCAGTGCTATGACGTAGGTGACTGACACACCCACTGACGTGCATCGTTGTTATTTTTCACATAGTTATTTTTTAATAGTAATGCAGAAACGCAAGACGCCTGAAGAGCTTGTGTATATGCTTGCTGACGCTTCTCCCACCACTCGCCCTGTGACGACACCATCATGTATACCTAACACTGCTTGTGACGCCATGTCAACCCATGATCTCCATACAATGGATTATGTATCGCCACCCATGAACTAGGCCCGAGTAGGCCGTAAGCGAGAGCCTCACCAGGAAAATCCTCTCAGAGCAAGAGTACAAGTGTTGATCATGCAGAACGAGCCCCAGCGAGAGCTCATAGCCAAGGCCACGATGTTGCAACTCGCATGCTACCAGCCCGGTGCCAAGGTTACACCTGTAAAAAAGCCAAGCCCACAGAAATGAAATACAAATCTAATGTGCAGGATTCTGCTCCAACTACGGTCTCTCCACACGTGACCAAGCCAATCTGACAAGGTGCCAGACCCACGAGACAGAAAGTCGCCTGGGTCCCACGTCTGGGACACAGGTTGCAACAACGAAGCGGCAAGATGGACACCCACGGCGATGGGAACGACCTGCTCACAAGCCCATGAGCAGACCTGTACGTTGCACATTGTTGCTAATGACAGGTACAGCGCAAGCTGGGAACGACGATGGTCCCAGGCTTGGGGGCTGGCGGGAGAACCAATCAGAACACAGGGGGGCTCATCACTGACGCCAGTAGTATTAGCCAATCACCAGGGGTCCCCTTGTAGCAATTTTCAAGTATCTAATAATAGGGACAGCCCAAGTATACCACCTGACTCATCCTTAACCACTAATATCCTTCTCCATATGTACCCTATACTAACCCTACCACTCGGGGAACCAATCCGGAGTGGCAATAGGTTTTTTGCTAACTTTCCCAGGTGATGCAGATAGAGCGTCATACTGCTGTAAAAAGGGCCTGTGAGCCCCACCAAGGGTGAGAGTCTGGACGGACTCGTACGATCCGAGACCCATCCCTGCCGTTGTTATAATAAACAGCAGAAACACCTTGCTTCTTGTGTGTGTCTCATACTCCTTTTGGGAAACATGGGAGGAGTTGGGGCCTCCCTGCCCGGAGGTCCCCGGACGGCTCTGCCGACCCCGGGATAATCACCCCGACAAGTTGAAGGCACTGCTGAGATCTCTTTAAGGTCTACCCTTTTGAGTTTTTTTTTTCTTTTTCCAAGACCTCTCGTTGCGAGGAGGCCCAGCGGCGCGGCCCCCTCTGCCGCTGCCCCCTTTTGAGGACTACAGGACAATCGCGGAACTGCGAGAAGACCGGACAGCGCAATCCGGATATTGGCCCTCGGGAGCTGGCTGAGAAGTATCCCGCCCGCGGTTGACGAGTGTCCAGATGTGCACGCAGTCAAGCGGCCCCGCATCAAGAGAACTCGGCACACCCAACGAGTAATGTGACATTGTGAGGGAGGGGGAAGGAGTTGTAATAAGGGCGGCGGGAGGTGTTATTACAGTGTGTTATGAAGGTTTGATTAATAAGTGTTGATAGACGAGTGAGCGGTAACGGGACAGGCACGAGGGCCGTCCTCTACCACGTCACGGAAGCAGGATGGGTGGAGCCAGAAGGCACCATGTGCGGTTGCTCGTAGACACTGATTGGTCCAGATCGTGGGCACCTGTGGAGGAGGTGTGTGTGGCTTTCCCATGAATTGGCGTTTTTGATCAATGAATAGACGAGGATCCCTATTGATCGAGCAGTTGAAACTCGATAGATAGATGATGTTTTCCTGTAGAAGGTAGCTAGATTGTTGCCAAGTACGGAAGATAATTGGCTGGTTAAGCCCCCCGGGCGAGGGACGTGTCACACGCGAGGTGACGCAGCATGCACAGTCCGATTATAAGAGTGTATTGTTGGTTACCTTGTTCCGGGCGTAACAAGAGGACAGCTCTGGGGTTAACGGGGACAAGAAGATAAAACCTATTGCGCGCTCTCTTGAAGTGTAAAGATCTTATCTGTAGTAGTTGAAAGAGGTTGGTGACGTCACCCATAGGGCATTCATAGGACACCTTGACCACATCACGTTGTTGAGAGGTGATAGGGGAGTAAGCAGAGTATAAGGGCAGTACAACAGAGGTGGGGAGGCCGCGCACAGAGAACGCCGCCAACCCCAAATACGGGAAGGGTGAAAAGGGGGAAGTGACCGTGCACAGAGAATGCCGGCCATGCTGAGTAAGGTGGAAGAAAGAGGGGAGTGGAAAAAGTGGGGCAGCTGTACAAGCACGTCACATAGGGCGCACAGCCGCAGGGGGCTTCGTGTACCGCGGCCACAGGGGCCCGTACCAACGATATCAAAGGAAGGAAACAAACAGAGGAAAATGACTGTATACTTGTAATTGTTCTACTTGATTGTTTTACCTTTAGTGGACAGTCGAAAGTCCCCAATCTACGGGGCCAGGTAACAACGGTTGTGCTGAGGGGAGTTAAAAGAACAGTATAACCATGTCATACGGGTCGGGACCTGGAGGGTGGGGGAACACTCTGACTACCCCCCTCCAACATATTTGCAAAACGCTGTCACCCCACAGGGAAAAACTTATCAAATATAGCATAGAATGGACACAAGGAACAGACAACAAAATGACGACACCATGGCCACCTAACGGCAGTTTTGAACCGTACGTCCAACACTCACTGCTGACACACATACACAACACGTACAAAGGGTAAGAATTTGGCACATCACATGGAGGTGTTTAAGTTGTGGAGGATGTTCCAGGGATCCCGGCCAGGACCAACCGGAATGTTCACTGTGGAAGGGATGGCAGAAGAGAAGGGGAGCGAAGAAACAAAGGAGGGGAATTAAGGAGGAAGAAGGAAATGCGGAAAAGGCGACCAGTAGCGCACAGGAAGAGACAGGAAGGGGGATGAAAGGTCTGGTAATGGACATGAAGTAAAAGTAAAGAGGGAAGGGACAGAAGACATGCCCCTAGCGAAGGTAGTGAAGAAGGAGGAAGGTGGGTTATATCCTGTGACAGAGTTACCAGAAGCCTAAAGGCAACAACTGACGGCAGCTGAGGGGTACTCAAACCCCGCGTACAGCCCTCTACCATATACCGCTTCAGGTAGCTACCAGAGGGGGGAGGAGGTGCCGAGCACGGTAGGTTCGAGTTGCACTCAGGCGCGCACAAAGGGAGGGAAGAACAGCAAGGAGCACATTTCGAACATAGGACAAGACGAATGGATAGCAGCGCAGGTGCTCTTAAAGCTGCGAGGAACATTAACAGGAGAAGAAAAGGATGTGGTGAGGAGAATGAATAAGGACGACACAGGTAGTACTGGAATAGGGGGTGAGGAGAGTAACACAAGGGAAGGAGAGCTGTCACAAGAAGAGGAGGAGATGTTAGAGGAACGATTGGCTGAATTGAGGGATGAGCAGAGTGCACTGATTAAACAGCTCGAGCAAGAGGCACAAGAAAGGAGGAAGGAGAGGAAGGAAAGTAAGGAGGAGTTAGAAAGAATGAAGGAGCGTACAGAAGAGAGGAAGAGGGAAGCGGAGAGGATGAAGGCAATAGCGGAGAGGGTATCCCGAGCAGCACAGCGTGACATGAAGAGGAGGGAGGAAGAGAAGGAAAAGGAAATGGAACTATGGAAGAAGAAAATACTCTCTGAAAGCACCAGGAAATACGAAGAAGGTAAAGTAATAGAAAGCATATTAGAAAGGGAAAAAGAGAAATGGGAAAGGAGGAGAGAGGAAGAAAGGATATTAGCGAAGGAAAGTAGTGAGGTGATGGAGGAATTGAAAAAAGAAGAGAGAGGAAATAGATGGTGAAATAGTGGAAAAGAAGGAAGAGGAGAGCAGAGAGAGGAAACTGGATCCTGGGGTAAGAACAAATGCGTGTCGGGAATGCGGAAGTGGCTACTTTAGACTTAAAAACGGTGACAGTAAGGGGGAAAAGGACAAATTGGGGGTTATCTCTCCTGGATGAATTCTGCAGCGAAGAAGAAGAGGGCGCGGGAAGAGAAGGAAGAAGCGGTGGTAGGGAGAGCTTAGATAAATTGTACATCACACGCGCTAACGGGGAATCACCATGGGCATGCAAGAAGAAGGAAGAAGAGAAGAGAAGTGAGGAGCAGGTAAGAGAAGTGGCAGGAGGAACAACACGCGCAGTTACATCCACATCATCGCGCACAACACACCCACCCACACCCGCGCCTGAACACACACCATACATCGGCAGGCTCAGAGACCTCCCAGGACGCAGGCAGGAAGAACGGCCACTCACACCTGCAGTGAACAAAGAGAGTAATAGGAGAGGGAGGAGAAACGAAGGAGAAGATACGACAAGCAGCCATGTATAGATATGGCAGCAGATTTACTTGACACAGAGGAAGAGGAGTCGTACACAGATTCCACCCCGCGACAACGGGGGGGACAGATGGGGTACAATTTAATGCCACTATTGGAGAGGGGAGGGGCTAGACCACAATATGTCCCTTGGAAGCATGCTTATAAGGAGAATATAAAGTGCAGGCTCCCATCACTAAGCGGAGGAGTGGGGAAATGGATATACGAGATGGAAAAACACACCGCGGGACAGAAACTAGCAGTGGGAGATGTGAAGAGACTATTAATATCAATATTAGGGGACGCGGTAGATGACATTTGGAAGAGGGCAGGGTTCCCCGGAGTTACAATAACAAACACATCACAAGACGCCAGCAATTCTTTACCACATACTAGTACAAGGGCTCCCGAAAACAGTACAAAGACAACTAAAGAAGATAGTGGGAATGGAAGCTAAGGGCTGGCCGGAAATACAACTAACAATAACACACCACTGTAGGATGTGGCAAGAAAAGATGAAACAAAAGGAAGAAGATAGGAAAGCAGAAGAGGAAAAATGAGTGCAGAAAAAACTAACAAAGTATACCATGGAAGGAGCACTAATAGCTACACCGGCAATAATGGCACCAAACCCCACGCAAGTAGTGAATGCACAAGATTCCACACAACAACAAATAGTACCATTACCACAACCGCCACAACTTATAACACAACAGATGCCACCACCCCCACCATACACGGCTCCCACAGGAGGAGGGTACATGCCACCGGGAAATGGATATTATAACAACCCCCGGGGAAGGGGCGGAATGATGAGAGGGAGAGGGTATGGCCAACATGCACAACAGCAAGGGGGAGGATTTCGAAGTTAATACCCCAATGGGCGATAAGGGTACCAAGACAATGCGGGGAATTTCCCATGGCAGGCCAGGGAACCACCTGTATGTTGGGTTTGTGGTATGTTGGGACACATGTCACGCACATGTAGAATGAGGCCCACCCCACCAGACTGGGCGGGGACAGGGACCACAAGGGCCTATGAGAGAGCAACAGGTTTACCAGCAACAGCAGGGAACGCAACAGAGCAACACACAACTGCAAGTATCAACACAACAGCCACAGCAACAGATGGACCACTACGCTGCACCACAACAACAGTTACAGACATACACACTACCGCAGCAACAGGTGGCAGTAACACAACAACACCAAGTGCAACCAGTACAACAACTTACTCAAATACAGGACCATAAATTGACACCCATTGATACACCGCTACAACAAACACAGTTGGGGAGGGTGAATGTCTTGGGACACAACCCTTACAGGGGAAGCGGTCAGTCACTGTACCCACAATAGGACAGCCCACAGATGTCCTTGGTGTGTCCCATCCTGTCGATAACACCTAATAGTGCAGAGGAACCATGCATTCAGGTAGCGATAGGTGATAAAAAATGTTCCTTCCTTGTTGACACTGGGGCAATTAGGTCTTGCATAAGGGAGGGTACATTTAAAATGTCAGGCGAGGCCATGCACACTCAAGGATTCTCTGGGGCTAGAGGGTTGGTTCCCTTTACTGATAATATCTCCTTATTCATAGGAGATTATGAAATGTCTGTCCCACTCCTGTATTCAAAGGAGTCGCCAGTGAACATACTTGGAAGGGACATAATGAGCAGATTAAATATGACAATCTCCTTCACGGAGAACGGTATAATTTGCTCCACACCAGGAATAAACATGCTTATTGCACGACAAATACTGCAAGCTTACTGTGGCCAGACAGTAGCTCGAGCTGAGCCTGTGGATGGCGAACTGGTCCAATATGGAACAGATATGGCATTTGCATGGATGCCAGGAATAGAAGGCAAGATTTGGAGGAGGCCAGCAGCATATATATTCAGGCCCGAGACACCAGCTAGTGAACCGGAGGGGAAGGTGATTTTGGTGAGCATTGAGAGCATTATAGCAACTGCAGATTACATTGCAGTACATGCCCAAGACAGGGAAGGGAGAGCATGGAGAGCAGTAATAGCACTGGCTGAGGGATGCAGGCTCAAGCAGGTGTCTGACGAAGAGCTCTTTTTAGAGGACAAAGGAGAAGGAGAGATGGTATTTATGATGAGTATTGACATCTGGTTAAGAGTGACATACAAGCAAGTAGCACTGAAAATGGCAATGGCACTGGAGGCACCTGCATCTACCCCAGTATCATTTTACGAGGAAGACATGGCTAAAGTTCCAGCATCACTGTGGACCACCAGTCCCTATGACGTGGGGTGCATAAAGAGCATTGGAGGAGTAAAAATAAAGTTGAAAAAGGGTCAATACTACCTAGAGTGAAGCAATACCCACTATCAAAAGAGGCAGATGAGGGCATATATACGAAAACATAACAGACTGATAAATAATGGCATATTGGTACCATCAGAATCAGCATGTAACACGGCTGTGTACCCAGTGCACAAGGCTAAAGGAGGGTCTTGGCGTTTCATCCAGGACCTCAGGCCCTTGAATTACATTGTAGAGGCAGAATACCCCATAGCAGCAAACCCAGCCACTATACTATGTGGAATACCAGCAGAGGCATCACGGTTCACCGTGATTGACCTCAAAAATGCCTTTTTCTCAATACCTCTGCACCCAGATTCACAAGATTTGACAAGCTTCACATACAGGAATACAAAATGGAAACACACAAGGTTACCACAAGGGTACTGCGAGTCACCCTCAATTTTCAACAGAATAATACAGATGGATTTGGGAAAAATTGAAATGGAGAGCACGGTGCTGCAATATGTTGATGATATAATAATTTGCAGCACAACTGAGGAGAGGTGCAGGGAAGACTCAGTAAAAATGCTGACAGTGTTGGCTGAAAAGGGGTACAAGGTAGACAAGGAAAAGTTACAGTACTGTCAGGAACAGGTACTATACATTGGCCAACTAATATCCCATCATGGAAGAAACATTGCAGCACAAAGAGCACAAGCCATAACCAACACACCACAACCACAAACTGTGAGGGAGCTGCAGCAGTTCCTGGGCCTATGCAACTACTGTAGAGCATGGGTTTTCGACTACAGCTCATACATAGGACCCCTGCTCGAAGCACTAAGAGAGGCACAAAAAGGGGACAAGAGATTGGGGTGGACAAGTGAAATGAAAGAGACATTTGATGAGCTGAAACAAGCCATATCCACAGCTCCCGTACTAGCCACTCCAAATTACGAACATCAATTTTTCATTTTTTTACATTGCGACTCAGCAGTAATGAAAGCAGTATTGACCCAGAAAACTAGCATGGGACACAAGCCAATAGCTTTCTACAGCGGTCACTTGGATCCTGTTATGTTAGGACATTTCCCTTGTGAACAGGCCTCTCCGCAGCTGCATTTGCGGTGGAAAAATCATCATCAATAACAATGGTGTGCCCCACCACATTATTTGTGGAACATGCACTGTTTGCAATTTTGAAAAAACCTAAGTCCACACTGACCACACAGAGGGCGTCAGGTTACGAGATTATCTTATCCAGACCCGAATTGACAATTGTCAGATGCAGTAACGTAAACCCAGACAGATTCATAGTGGAAGTTGTTGAGGAAGGTGATTATGCCCACGATTGCACACAGACTATTGAAATGTACTCCAGCACAAGGAAGGTGGAGGAGGATGCCCTTAAAGGGGGTGGGATATTGTACACTGATGGTTCATCAACCATTGACCAGAGCGATGGGATAAGGAGAACTGGGGCAGCAGTAGTTAAAATGACGGAAGATTTGATGTATGTCCCAGTAAAATGCGTGCAATTACCGCAGCATTATTCGGCTCAGGCAGCGGAATTGGTTGCACTGATTTTGGCACTAAAGGAAAGTGTTAACAAAAGAGTTACTATATACTCTGACAGCGCATATGTCACATCAACGGTGCACTCCGGGTTGATAAAATGGCAGAGAAGGGGGTTTAGAAGAGCTGATGGCACCCCAGTACAACATACCCTCTTGCTAGCAGAATTGATTGAAGTAATTAACGACCCCCAAGAGATCGCTTTGGTTAAGTGTCCAGCACACACTAATGGAGATGACTATATCTTAAAAGGTAATGAAACAGCAGATGTACATGCCAAGCATGCTGCATATTTTGGTGAAATATGGACTGCCCAGAATCAGAGAGAAGGAGGGGAGGTCAATGTTAAGACAGATGATGATGAAGGAGGGGTACACTCAGCTCTCTGCAACACAGATAATGGAATTGCAGGCAGCCACACCAATGGCAGAAAAGGAACTAAGGGTAAAGAGAGGATGTACGATTTCCCCAACAGACGCGCTGTGGCGTCAAAATAAAGGTGGTCATGCCGTTGGCACTGTTGAACACCGCCCTGGCCCAGCTTCATCATCCAGCACATACAGGGAAGGAAGTGATTGCAGCACGAATTAGGGAGGCTTGGTTCTGCCCTGAGTAAAATTCTCATGCTACTAATTTCATCAGCAACTGCCTCACATGCCAACAGTTTATGGCCGGTCACACGCTGCAAGTAATAAAAGATACTATACCCCGGCCTGAAGGTGATATGATCAATGTATGTCAAGGACATAGGTACATGATTGTAGTGGTATGTCCATTGTACAGGTGGTTCGAGGCCAGACCCTGCTCACATGCGGATGCCTTTAGAGCAGCTACATTTCAAGTGAGAGAGGTCTTCTCCAGGTGGGGTGTTTGCGAAGTGCTGCGGTCGGACAACGGCCCACACTTTGCTAATGAAATGTTTGAGCACATCACATCTTTGCTGGGTATTAAACATAAATTTGCATGTGCATACCATCCACAGGCCAACGGTGTCTGTGAACGCCTGAATGGCCTATTAAAAGAGGAAATTGCAAAAATTCAGCAGACAACTAAAAAGAGCTGGTTGTACTGCCTTCCGCTGGCTCTATTTGAGCTGAGGAATAGGCCAGGATCTGATCACCACCTCACTCCCCACGAGGTGGTGACAGGACGTCAAATGCGCCTTCCTTTAACGCCAACATCAAGAGCCTTTATTGACCATGATAACACTGCAACTGTTTTTGGTGATGAAATGTATCAATATGTGTCTTCCTTGATTACTAGTGTCGCCTTTGTATCTCAACAGCTCGAGCGCACGCGGGGCGGGTCGAAGAGCTCTCAACAAGATGACACCAACGAGGAACAAGAGAAGGAAGGACTATGCACTATTGCGGAGGGAGATCATGTGCTCCTCCGCAACTTCAATAGAAAGTGGAACAGCCCACGCTTTACCGGGCCCCACTTGGTAGAGGCAGTGGCTCCCAGAGCAGTAAAGCTACACGATAAGCGCGCCTGGAATCACCTACACGACGTAAAGCCCTACAAACATCAGACCCGCCCTAGCATTGACAACAGGGCCATTGACAACAGGGCCATTGCAAGACCAACAACATCAACAACGTCGGCTACAGAGAAGGATAGAGCAACCACAGCTGAGGACAATTGCGTCACTGCCCCTGACCACTCCTCAGTCACAAACACTGCCATAGACTTTGGACACTTGCCCATAGCCCACCCCATGGTCACGAGATCACAAGGTAAACAAACCACTGCCCAACCCAGCCCCAGTCCCCCGATCCCCAGCCCCGCCAAGGCCTCCACCGATTGAAGGATATTGTACAACAAACTTGGATGTTACACACACACATATAAAACACTTGTATGTTTTTCTTCTACTTTCTCTCGCACATGCAGGTACCGCATATCATTGTATTTTTTAGAAAGTGAAGTAAATAACAGTGTGCTCTGCCCAGGAGTAGATGCTGCCCACAGATGATAACACCCTTGAGTGAGGCCCTATCACACCAATTTGTATATCATATAAGAAGGCCAAAGTACCTAAAAGAAGAAGGGTACGCGTTTATTACACCGCATTTGTTTTGGCCATAGAACAATCATTTCCCCATCTTCATGAGCACTTGCCGGTTCTAAGAGATAGGTCACTAAGATTAGCGTGGGAACAGCTCTTCGCCTGGGCACTGAACGATTACTTGGTAGGGAAAGCTTAACTAACAAATACTAACAATAATAACGAGCACATTAAGGATTTTCAGGCGGGCACCTTTAACGTCGCAAGAATAAGCTGCCGGACTGCAGCGAGGTAAGAGCAAAAATGCCAGTGAGAATAGCTCTTGTAATAAAATTGATAGAAGTGTTGGTTATCACTGGTCTGTTAGCTGCCTCTGTATGGCAGAAAAGCTATGCTACCAATTTTGTGGCTGCATCCAAAACTAACCTACCCCCGCCCATGGCTGCAACAGGTATGATATCAGGTGGTACTAGCAACCCTAAAGGTAAGGGAGGTAGAGTTAAACGCAGCACATATACTGACAATAAAGGTATCGATAATTACATAACAGATTCAGCACATGTCTCAAACAACATGTGGTACCAGCACATGACCCAAATTGGTAAGGAGACAACTGAGGACAACTGCTATGTGTGCTCATTGATCCCATACGCCATGAGCGCAACAAGAACATTTGTTGCCTCTGAAATACAGGAAAAAACAGTGCAATGTATAATATATCTAGAACTATTCCAAATGAGGGGACGATTCCAAGGGACAGTGGTGAGAATGCAGTGGAAAACAAGGGACACATACCCATACGAAAATAATTTCGAAAATAATTTCCTCAAGACATATTTGAACTACCACAAAAGCAGCTTACATGCTGAAGCATTTAGATACATGACGGATGGCCCCGACAAAGGAGAAACGAAGAAAGTAACGCTAGAATACCTGCTGTGTGATTGGTACGCCACTGAGGTTCCTGGTGTACAAGGATGCTGGGAGAGACCACTGATAAAAATAACTGGGAAAATATATATGAACAATGAATGGGGAATAGGAGTGGTTGGGAGCAACATGATGACAAGAGAAAATATTACCACCATACAGGTGCACAACGACAGATGTTGGACCACGTGAAGTAAATATGTACCCATGCTGACGTGGATGGAGAAGGATGAAGACCCAATAAGCATACGACCACTGACTGCACCCAAACTATGCTACCAACACAAAGGAGATGTGGATGTGGGATACAACACCAACTGTGGAAGCGTAGTGGAACTACCAGAGGGGGGTGCTGGAACGGCAGTTATAATGGACCACTATTGGGCCTGCGGTGATAAGGCATACCACACCTTGCCTCCATTATGGAATGGAATATGTACCATGGTGCAGATCAACGTACCATCACTGGTAGTGCCTCAAAAACATGTTAACATGGCCAATTTCCCCAAGATGGACAAAGGGAACAAGAGGAGGAAAAGGTCAATACAATCACAAGAAGGAGAGAAAAATAACAACAATAACATTCTACCAAGAATGAAAACACAAGGAGAACCCCTGACAGGAAACTACCTGTGGGGAAGATCGGAAACAGCACTCACCTCCATCCCACCAGACACAGATTATTCAGCAGGGCTGCAATGTTCTTCTCGTCAATGACACACCTAGGACTACAAGCATATGCAAACGCAAAATGGCTTCAGATCACCCGGTGGGAACTGATGATGACGATTAATTCGACAGTAAATGGATTCAACGCCATAAAAGAAGAGCTACGAGCGATAAGAATGGTAGCATTACAAAACAGATATGTGCTGGATCTTCTCACGGCTATGGAAGGAGGAGTTTGAGCGAAAATTGGACAATCATGCTGCACATTTATCCCTGCTAACGACGCAGATAATGGGACACTTACTGAAGCAGTATCACAACTGGCCCAGATGCACTCCAAAATTATGGAAGAAGGCAAAGGGGTAAAGAAGGATACTAGTTGGTTTTCATTCATATGGTCATGGATACCATCATGGCTGTCAGATGGACTGAAGATTATAGTTGGATGCATAATATTAGCTGCAGCAGTATTGATTGTAATAAGGTTCTGGAAGGCCAGGAAAGCACGCACTACGGACGAAATGATAGAAATGGTCGGCATGCACCCCTTGATGCCAACTGATGACGACCAGCACACCAACGTGATAATAAAGGAAAGAGAGAGACTGTGTAAACAGATCCTTACCAACCACTTGGATCCGCCATCTGTAAAATTGGAGAACCCAAGAAACCCGAGGAGCTATGTTGGAAGATGGGTATACTGCAAACCAGGCGGCAGCTGTGTTTATATGTACTGGTCTTTCGAAGATCATGTCAACCACTATGGACAATTGGCTGGAATAACTAAAGTATGGAGAGTAAGAGGAGATAAAGAAAAAGATATGTTTGTGGTCGACAAGTCGACCAGAGGGGGTACTGAAGTGGGAGAATGGGAAAACAAGCTCCCCCCAATCTCATCAAGACCATGGCCTAGAGGATCACGGCCTAAGCACCCCCCACGGGACGAGTTTGTCTATCTACCAGATGACAAAATACCCTGGTTCAGGAACATAAGGGTATGCCCACCAGCCTGTCCGACTCAAGCCGACACCTGCGGCATGGATGAACTCGACTAAGACAACAGCCACAAGTATCCACATCGTTAGAGATGCCATAACGACCTAGCCAACTGCCAAGAACACACGTGCCACCATGCACACTGGTCACTCCCACACCAACCTACACGAAGAACATATTCAGTGCTATGACGTAGGTGACTGACACACCCACTGATGTGCATCGTTGTTAATTTTCACATAGGTTTTTTTATAGTAATGCAGAAACGCAAGACGCCTGAAGAGCTCGTGTATACGCTTGCTGACGCTTCTCCCACCACTCGCCCTGTGACGACACCATCATGTATACCTAACACTGCTTGTGACGCCGTGTCAACCCGCAATCTCCATACAATGGATTATGTATCGCCACCCATGAACTAGGCCCGAGTAGGCAGCAAGCAAGAGCCTCACCAGGAAAATCCTCTCAGAGCAAGAGTACAAGTGTTGATCATGCAGAATGAGCCCCAGCGAGAGCTCATAGCCAAGGCCACGATGTTGCAACTCGCATGCTACCAGCCCGGCGCCAAGGTTACACCTGTAAAAAAGCCAAGCCCACAGAAACGAAATTCAGATGTAATGTGCAGGATTCTGCTCCAACAACTACAATTGGCTGGAATCACTGACGCCAGTAGTATTAGCCAATCACCAGGGGTCCCCTTGTAGCAATTTTCAAGTATCTAATAGTAGGGACAGCCCAGGTATACCTATACTGACTCATCCTTAACCACTAATATCCTTCTCCATATGTACCCTATACTAACGCTACCACTCGGGGAACCAATCCTGAGTGGCAATAGGTTTTTTGCTAACTTTCCCAGGTGACTCAGATAGCGCGACATACTGCTGTAAAAAGGGCCTACGAGCCCCACTAAGGGTGAGAGTCTGGACGGACACATACGATCCGAGACCCATCCCTGTCGTTGTTATAATAAACAGCAGAACCACCTTCCTTCTTGTGTGTGACTCATACACCTTTTGGGAAACACGGGAGGAGTTGGGGCCTCCCAGCCCGGAGGTCCGCAGACGGCTCTGCCGACCCCGGGATAATCACCCCACCAACTCAGTTCCTAGGGGAGCACAGCAATGTTAAAGCATTCGTGAAGGATGGCATTTTAAAGTGGAGTGAGCGAAGCAACCAAGGCTTCACCAGTCAGATGTGTTTAGGAGGGTTCCCTCCAGAATATTGTTGAAATGATGGGTTGAAATGGCACACTTTACAGTTCACATTTTTGGAACATTGGATAAAAAAGTAATATGTTTACAATTGGTTCTGTAGGGGAGCATGTGAAAACAATCCAATAAGCATTTGCGGGTTACATAAGTACACAGGAACCTTTTGCCCTACATTTTCCTACTAGCTGTGTTGAAAGAAAAATCACGAGGCCTGGCTCAAAAATAACTTCCAGCCCTGACAACTATACCCCATAAAATACATTTTCATACAGCCAGTGCCCAACAATGTATGTCTGCTTTGCCATGTAAAAACACATTCTAATCCTCCCAGAGGTCAACAATATATGCCAGCATTGTTGATGTAAAATATGTTTTCTGTCCCCATATGTACCAGTATTGACAGTGTGAGACTATCCAGTCATGCTAGCAGTGCCCAAAATATGTCAATTTGACATTGTAAGACATGCCCAAGCTGGGCTAGCCCACTATATGCACTTTTTGCAATGGAAAAAACACATTTTCATTCTCTCTTTGACCAGAATGTCACCGTATTACCGAATATATTAACAACACTAAAATATGTTCACTGTGGCTGTGCCAAATATTTGCCAGTATTGTCATTGTAAGAACACATTTTCATTCCAGCTGTGCCGAATATATGCTAGTTTTTCCACTGTTTAATATTTTCAATCTAGCCGTTCCCAATATATTTCAGTACTGCCACTGTAAAAACACATTTTCATGATGCATGTGCTCAATCTATGTCAGCATTGCCCAACATATGCCACCGTACAAAAATGTTCATGCTGCCTGCCTCCAACATATGCCAGTATTACTCTGCAAAAAACATCCTCATGGTGTTCTCACTATCCTCCCATGTGAACTTTCCTCGGGCAAGACCATGGCTGAGCGAGGTCAGCATCGCAAGTGCACCTTTATGCACACTAGATACACACACACACACACTCGCATTGAGACATGACCTGTTTCAAACTCTCTCTTTCTCTCTCTCTCTCTCTCACACACACACTCATACAAACACATACCCGTTTTTAACTAAAACCATGGATGACTAGATGGTTTAAGGCTAGTGGCATTGAAGATGTACATCTCTTATCTTCCCTCTAATGGGATTGTGTTATGCAGGAAGGGTGAAGGAGCAGGTGCCTCTCTTTATTAGTCCCTTGCTCAACATCAGAATCAAGCTGGGATAGGGTCTGTATTATAATCCCGCCACCCAGGTTTGAGACATACAGTGAGAAGGGAAGGGTGAATTTTCTTTCACTGTGCTCAAAGACAGCAATTTTAAGTGTTCATTGATCTCAAAGGTGTCCTGGCTTTCAGCTCTCTTTAATGCCCTGTACAGTGCTGAGCATGTCTCTGGGCCTGGTAGGCTGATAGCCCGCTCTCTGGTCCAAGCACAGCCCTTATGTGGTTTCATGAACCCCAGTCTTGGCATTTATAAAGAAGCAAAATATATTTAGATTATTTGCTAAAGCAAAAGTTTACTTTTTCAAACTACCCCTGCATTGGGGAGTGGGTGAGATGCACTTGTTCCCTAGTGCAAATTACTGTTTCCAGTACCACAACGGTCCTTACAATTAGAGGGGTGGCACCCTGCTGCCCCCTATAGACAAACAGCCACTGCGTAACGATGATTAGAAGGAAGTGACACCTACTCATACCGCTGTTTCAGCCCAATGTTAGTGATTACCGCATCCTAAGGTCCTTAAATTCGCCAGTGTGCTAGTATACATTTATTGGATCAACAACCAGAGTCCTGGTGGAATGCCTGTAAAGACTGGAGGGGGGTTATCTGTACTCATGCCCTCTATATGGCAGAGTAGAAACACAGAGCACCCCAGCCAAGATTCTCTATTGTTGGTAGCAATGGACAAGCAATCAGGGCTTGAGCTCTCAGGAGGTGATGCGGGTTTGTTCTTTACTACAGTGTAGTCCCCAAGCCCCCACAAAGGAATGTCCACACACTATGTTAGTGATAACACAGTTCTTTATATAAATAAGGTTCAAGTTATATACACATACGATAACACATTTTGTGCTCAGGCAATACTATAATGATAAATGTACAATTTCTGTGTGGAAACACAATTACTCTTTGATTCCATTAAAATGCACCAACTGCTCACAGTTTCCAATGGCATACAAATCAATAGCAAAAGGTATCCACCATAGACTTGGGATGAAAACAAGTTGGTTAAACAATAGGCAAAATACTTTGTCCCGTTACCTAGACACAGTTCTGTGTGAGGGTCCCCGCACCTGGGCAACCTGTATATAAGATATTGACAAGCCCAGTCCATATATTGTTTAGCAGAGTCTTATTTGTTTGTTTGTTTGTTTATTTATTTATAGTGCACGCCACACGCTGGGTTATCTGGGCGCATTACAAGAATATGCATTATCATAGTTACTCAGTTTGATCATTACATACAATTGATATACAATAAACAGTGCAGGAAATAGAGTCAGTTGCAGAGGATAGAAAACAGGGTCATTTGCAAAACGGTTATGTACATTTGCATAAACATGGTTACACAGTTTATTTCCTTCTACAAATGTTCTACTACCCCAATGTACCTGGTTTAGCAGAGTTCGATGATGGGTCATCAACAAATTCATCTTGAGTGAACTCCCTTAAAGGCAGGAGCCACGGATCATGGAGATTCCACAAAGAAAAGGGTGAACAAGGTTGTAGGGGCAGCAGCTTCAGTCCTTGCGGTGCTCGTCGATGATCGGTCATGGACGTCCTGCAAAGATGAGGCATGCAGCACACCGTGACGAAGATAGTTTGTTGCTGTAAAGAGTCAATAAATAATGTAGGCCCAGCAAGGGTATCGGGTCATCAGCGTTTGGCATCTGTAATCGGTACTCGACCACGGCTGGCTTTTGAATCTTCGTCTGTGTCTTTGAGGACTTCGGGTGGCGGGAAACCCACCGGCGGATTCTCCTTGGTTCGTCAGTGACCTTGACTTTCTCCGGCGGGACAAAGCGGTCGATGGTGATGAGCAAGGGAGACCTTTATTCAAATGTTTTAGGCAATGAAGCGTTGTGGCTCCGGTCTGCGATGTTGGTCGTCGACAGCGATGGACTTCAATGTACGGGCGCTTTGCTTCAGAGTGCTTGGCAGTTCCCGTCTCCGGTCAGCAGCCTTTCGATTACTGACTTCCAGGGAGCCTTGGTAAGGTTAGCTGGTGCACGAAGTTCCATCGTAGCTCGGGAAGAGGTCTCCTAGCCAGGTTCTCTCTTGGATCAGTTCTTGGAGACACAACAGCTTTCGGATTGCAGCGTAAGAAAGCAGCAGCAAAGCCTTCTTCTTCTAGCTGGGCTTCAAAGTAAGCATCAAGTTTTGACTTCAGCTTCTGAACGATTTCCATCAGTGAGAGGTCCACAGATATACTGTTTTGTCTCTCATTCACTCTGCTGGGTGACACTCAGGCAACCAATCATTCAGAAGGGCATTCAGGCAGACCGGCAGCCAATCAGGCGCACAGTGCATTCAGGCCATTCTTCTCCATCCAGACACTCAAAACACAGAATGTGGATTGGGACAAGCACCCAGACATTCAGCACTCCATACTGCATTCATACCAGTTTCGGGCAGGGCTTTCTCAGGCATTGTGTCACACACCAGATACTAGACACCCATAACATGAAATGCGTATTCGTCACGCACTCCATTCACCCAGGCCCCACCCCACGGGCATACCCACAACATACAATCATTTGGAAGGCTCCAGCCAGTCTGGCCTGGAATTCCCCACAATACCATATATGGAACTTCTACCCAACAGCCAGTCAGGGGAAGGGGCAGAGTCAGGGCTTTCCGGGACCGCTGGAAAACAAGGTAACAGGCAATAGAAAGCGCGTGGCCACAGGGGCCCTCTTGTCTTCTATCAGGAATCAACATAGGTGCCCCAAAATATACACTAGGGGTACAGGGTTGTACCCCCCACCCATGGGTGCCAAAAGGGTATCCAAAGGGTCTGTTCACCATGTCCAAAAAGAGGAAGAGCTGCACTGCCAGGGGTCCTGCATGGACTCCTGTGCAGAAAATAACACAGAACACACATGCTAAAAGGACTATAGGACAAAGACATGGAGGACCTGTCCCTCCAATGCATTTCCAGCTTCACAATGCCCACCAATGATGTCTTTGCCACAGTAAGCGATTTACCTTTTCAAAGACAGCGGCAAAATCCATAAGCTCCACATACAGGGGCCTCCTTGACTTCACAAATGTCCTCCTTACATACTACGTTAATGCTTGGAAGATGGGCAAAACCAACATTCCGCTTCAAAACCAGGACTGAGTAAATGGTAAGATCTTCATGAGACTGATCCATTCCCTTAATTGGTGCATGAGGTTCCTGGCCCATAAGTTTCCAACCGGGTCCAATAAAGCAATTAACTGCTAGTTCTCAGTGTATCATGACGATCTCTTTTGTCAAGAGGCACAAAACGGATACCATGTCATCACCTACGAGTTCAGGAGAGCTTCAAAGACACAGTCAAATAATCCATGGGCTAACTGCCTTGGATGATTTCAAGTGCCTTATATTCTCTACAAGATATATGAAATTGGTTATGTATAGCACGCTTAATACCCAGAGGTTTCTAAGCACAGACCCTGGGATCAAACCTGTGTTGCTCCGCATCGTCTTGCTTCCAAGGTGAGCATGTTGCCCCTGAGCTATCCTCCCGAGACATCTCCCGCAGTAAATCCATGCAGGTTGCCTTGTGCAATCAGTATCACTGTTATACAGCATTTGATGTATTTCACCCACACTACCTCATCAATTGCGCTTTCCCTATTAATGAGTTGACATCTCTGCATTCATAGACCAGGGACCAAATGTTTATTTGCACCCAGGGGAGGTTGTCCAGCTGGATACGTGGGCAGAAACTGCCAGTGTCCAACAGCGTTCTCACAGCCAACTGCTCCCTTACACCAGGGACCACCATTTGTTATTTTCTACCTGGTCCCCTAGTCTTTCCATGTAACACCGACCCGCCCCGCCCCAATGTCCCCGGATCCCCATGGCATTTCATATCCCGACACCCTCATGCTGCCCTTCCCAACCCACAGACGTTCCTGCTGGCCCAGTGATGCCCTCTCTGGCTGCCTCACTCCCTCAATGTCTGTGTTGGCCCACCATAGAAATAGAGAAGGGGCTTATTCCTTCTTTATTTGCTATCGCAATGGCCATCTTTATCTTTAACGGGTGATTAGGCTTGGGCATTACATACACAACCCTTCTCCATCAAGAAAACAAACGTTTACAGTATTGGCAGCCAGGAGGGAGCCGTGGTATGCGAATAGCTATCACCACCCTTTTCGGGGGCACGCAAGGCCCAGCAATGTGCGTGTGCCCTTGCCGCACTCCTCAATTTGCTTAGGCCTGTTAAAAGCCCTGTATACCCCCCAAACATGGGGGTGATTGCTATATTGATTCCCCAGAAGCAATAGCCTATTGCATGATAGAATAATAAATGACAACTAAAGGCTTTTTAATAGTAGTTGAGAATCTTATATCGTTGTGTCTAAAATACTTGAACTAGTCATGTTCAGTTATAGGCTTGTTGCGTTGGTCCTTAGTCTTATTATGAAATAACGATATTCCTCAGTGGACCAGGTCACTTTCCAGTGGGTATATTTCTGTGGAAAGGTTTTTGTGGCCAATATTTTTATAAAAAATGAGGTTTACAGGTTGTTCCCAGTGTATTGAGGAGAATGAGAGGCCGGTGAACCTGCCCAACAAGTAAGCGGAGGGATAGGGTAAATGGGGCGTAAAAATAACCCCCAAACAAATGACACATTATGCACACATGGCTCCTTGTTCAGTGCCTTGCACTATCATCTTGATATTTTTTTATGGTGGTCTGAATTCAGATTTAGCCATCAGCAGACACTCTTCTGGCATTCTATTGACTATTTCTATGGCATGTGTTGAACAGTGGTCAGAGTAACAAGCTCCTGACATTTTCAAAATATCTTTTCTAGTTACTTGAGAAAACTCAAGGAATGTGTATGGTGATACGTGAACATCAGGTTTGACAAATGCCTTTCAGCAACACGCTGCCCAAATTCGAACATTCTACAAAATATATTGGGTAGTGTGAAAGGGTTAACATTTTTAAAAAATAAATTAAAAGGAAAGTGAGTGGTAGGAGGTGGAATGAGTAAAGAGGGCGGTATATAAGGCCTATTCATAATTTCTTTTAAACTAGCCGAGCCAAAAGCGGCATAATGTGGACCCTATTTTTGACAAAGATGTTACAACAAATGCTATTGGCACATGGAACCTTCCTTTCAATCCCCCACAAAGTCACTACCTGAGAAGACATCATGCTCCCCACAAATACTCGTCTCCAGCCCGTTCAGAAATGCTGTTAAAACTGATACAACTAATTTTCCAAATTCATTAACTCTGCCATTTTAGTATGGAAATGAATAATGACAGCCAGACCAGCCCCCAACTTTTCCCAAAGAAGTAATGAAATCAGTCAGCTGAGCTTTTTCAGACCGTAAAACTTCAGTGCTAACCCGGACGTCATTCCACCAAAATGCCAGGGGTAGCGGAAGCAATGAACTGATGTCATATGACATTTGACCTCGATGCCATCACACGAAACGCCGTTGTTAGCACCTGAAGTGACGGACGGTTATAAAAACACACAAAAGCTTACATTTCATGAAATACCAAGCCAGCAGACATAAGACATTTTTAGATACCAAACACATTTTAAGAATGGAGCTGCTTTATATGCCATGGAGGGGTCAAGTTATGACATGGGTAGACACAGTAGAATCAACATAAGCCAGGGACACTGCCACGCATATGGTGCTTTAGCCTCATATGGCAATGTATTGCCAACTTATACCAATTATTGCTGCACATGCCAGGTCAGGTAATCATGTGCCAAGTAAAGCCCCACATTACCCGGTGCTGCCATAATACAGAGTGGCTATTGTAGCCCTTCAGGATGTTATAACCTTACAGCCAATGTATGGTCAAAATGTGTAAATAACAACTTTATATAGCCAGTTGCTTCTTTCATATGTGAAGTGCATCCTTAAATGTCCAGTAATGCCACCCAGTGTCAGTTAATGACTCATACACCAGGTATGGGATACCGTCAGAGGAACTGCCACCTGACACAAAACCCCACACACTGCATTGAGAAAGACTTTCATTTTAATGTCAAGGTAACATTTATAGAGGCAACATAATCAATCAAATGTTTTATCAAAAGTTCACACACAAACAGAAAGGGAATACATACATGGTTCATCATCAGGCCCGAACAAAGAGGCTGACACCAAGGCACTGTACTCCTATAAGCATCTGACCTTATATGTTAGTAACCGCACCTGTCTGAGCTATATGGTCATTGGCATATATAGTTGAGTAGATCTTGCTAGGATTCAAACATTTGACTGGCAGAACATACTGTTGGGTGTCCTGACCCACGTTTGGACTATTATGCTGCAACATTTGGTGCTGTGGGCTTAGGAAATCCAAGATGGCGGAAAAGCCCTCATTGCGCCAGAATCCAGGAAACCCGCGCAGTTTTGGCACACACCAAAATGTTCCCCTGACCTGCCACCCACCAGTGCGAGCGTGATGGGCCAGGAGTGCCATGGGTGAAATGTGTGCCAAAGGAAAAACAGCAGTGCCGGTGGCTCAAAAAGCGCTTTGAAATCACCTTTGTTTCTCTGAAATGCAAGCTAAAAATGCCTATTTGAAACATTGCAAGATATTCAAAAATCTCAATGAACACCAGCAGACATTTGGCAGAAGGTAGACTTGTGTGCATACAAAATCTGGAAAGAGAAAGAGCCAAAAATAATGTTCATAATGAAACTGGCTGAGCTGTGGATGTCAGCACCTGAAGTGAAATTGGACTGAAAGACACTAAAATCTAAATGTTTAAAATAAATGAGTTACCTACTGTTGAGTGTCACATAGTTTGCAACTGTTAAATGTCATCGTTTTGAACTTAGAATCAGCGTTCTAGCTGCATGTGTAAAAATTGTAAGTTTGATTTGGATGAAGAAAAACTGGGAACAAAAGTGACATTTGGCTGAAGCCTGGCTTGAAGAGAGTGAATTCTGCTCGGCAACCACCCCCGACAGGAGTTGAAACTTGCTCGGCCACTCTTCCCAGGCCTGGCTGCATTCTGCTGCCCCCACCAAAAGGAGATGACACCTCCCTGATTGGATTAGGGGAGGAGCAGCTGGGGATTGCAGGAAACTGAACAATGAGCCTACCTTGGCTCAGGCAAATGTTAAATTAGGAGGGGTCGTAAATGGCTTCCTCTTGAGAGAAACGGGGAGGGGCAGTGCCTCTGTGAGCAACTTGAGTTGGAGGAAGTGGACAAACCAAATGTTCCACCAACTGCGTTGGGAAACCACACCCCTCTGGGCCAGAGCATAATTTTAAAAAGATGGATAATTCATAGTACAGACTTGTCAAAATTATATAATTAATATCATTATTCTTGTGATTTTTCTGTACACATTGTAAGAGGTGTTAGAACTCTGTACCATGTTCTGAGGCAAAACCCCATGAATTATGGAAATTGCAGACACGGGGTTCACGCTAGAAAAATGAAAATTTACTGGAATATATGTAGAAAGGCGGGGTACCTCGGTGTCATTTTTGGTAAAAATCCAATATTGGTAAACCAACCAAAAAGTGCAAAATGTTGTCATTTCTTAATCCAAGCTCTTAGAAACATCAGACTTGGAACAAAGACTACTTTATGTGATATATGATATGTACATGTAATGTCAATGACGTGTGTATCTGGGAAACCTGTTAGTTATGAAAAATTCATTTTCTAAGTAAAAGCAAAGGGACGTTTCTTCAATAGACTGTAAGACTCTGACTCACTCTGACTCACTGCTCCCTTCTCAAATCAGGTCAAAGAGAAATTCTTGACCTATCAAATCGTGAGTGGGTTGGGCAAAGAAAGTTAGCATCCACACCCATTTTCAAAAGACATAAAAAGAGCCACTGGAAGCCAGACAGGAACATTCATTTTCCAACCTTCAACTGAATTCCTGCGCAGCACTCTGACGGAGAACTCCAGAATCCATAATCCACTTGATCAAGAACTTCACTCCAGAACTTAAAGCAGAGAGGCCTGGACCACCAGCTAAATCCTTTTTCAGCAGGCATTCAGAATCCAGCAATCCAACCAAACTATTCTACAGCCGGGCGAGCTGTTGGATTCTTTGCCAAGAACTTTTGCCAGAACCGGTAGCAGACCCAGAAAGCAGTGCTGTATCCAGAGAGACCAGACCAGATCGCTGTGAGCAGAACCAGAGATCCAGACCAGACCAGCAGAGCAGAGCTGACCCAGATAGCTGTGACTTCAGAACCAACCGCCTGGAGTCCAGTCCCAACCTGACCAGACCCTGAGGGCCTATTTCAAATTCATTGTGTGAGTACTTAGCCAGAACTGTGCAAAACCAATCTCTTAGCTTAAAATAATCTGATTCAAAACATTTGAACCTGTTCAGAACTGCATCATAGGAATCGTGTGTTCATTCTCCGATTTTAAACCTGTAAAAGTGTCATTTTGCCATTTTGAATCATTATTTCATTTCTGAAAAACTACCTTCACGAAATCGTCCGTATCTCTTGAACCGTTTGTGCTAGGAGCGAGTTTTAACTTTCATTTTAAAGCTACGATTCTAGGCTTTCCAAAACCGACTCTCTATTCATTATACTTGTTCCGTAATCGTGCTCAACGAACGCTGAAAAAGTGCAGCAATTTGCGATTTGGCTCAAATTTCATCACTTGTCAAAATAGCAGCTTCTTGCTTCCTTTGCTGAAATTCGTTTGCAACCTGACAATCATTCATAGAGCATTGCTAAAGTGATCCTGAACTAATTTAAAGTAGCTATTACCCACCCTGAATCTCCTATAGGGAATTAAAATCCTTTTTAGCATATTTTTCCCTTCTTTGCAAACCACATTTAAAGTATTTTGCCTGTGTTCTAAAATCATCCCTGTGATCTAAGCTTGCTAGGGGGGAACTGAACTAAATTTGATTGTATTCCTGAGAACTGTGTGCTCTCCCTTCCGTCTTCTATTACATAGGGGGGGAGTGAATTGCCACCAGGGGAAAAGTGAACATATTATCTCTTGTGAAACCCTACCAGTTATTTCTGTACTGCATTCTTTCCATCATTGTTTTCCTTGAAACCATAAAAGCATTCTCAGTTACCTTTTCCTCCCTATACTAACTCTTAAGTAATTAAATCAGTGTGCTAGTGTAACATCACCCAGTGTTGATCACTATCATGATCTTAAGTGTGATATCAAATATTAATTTATTATAAAAGTGTAATATATATATATTGTTTAATTTTTCCAATAAATCTTTTAAATTGCAAAACAAACCTACTTCTTGGCTCAGTGAGGTCAGGGGGATTCAAAGAGGGGGGCGTTATTTAAGGGTTTATCATGCAGATTATAACTTGTCATAAAAATATATAAATAAGGGCTTTCCTTGGGCGTCCCAGACGAGGCGCTGAATTGAAGTCATTTAACAGAGTGGGGGCTCGCAGCCAGGGATTCTGGATTAGATCTATCACTTGTGCAGATTAATACAGTGTACTAACTGACAGGATATATAAATTCTGTTGGATCACCATGCCGTGTTACACTGTAAAAACACCCCTCAAAGGAACGCTCTAAGGAAACGGTCTGTTTTGCAAAATAAAATACAAACTTCTGTAAGTCAGGAAGGAAATCAAGTTCCAGAATGACGACCTTGGTAGATATCAAAATAGCCAGAGAACACCTCTTAAATAAGCTATTTGTGAGAGGTGAGTGGGCTCATCAGGACCAGGCGGTCTGGTTGCAGGCAATCGCACCCCAGATCACTGAAACAGGGTCAGATATATGGAGAGATCAGGGTCCCTTACATGTGGCCCTGAGTGAACTATACATGGCCCCTAAGGCCAAGGATGAGCTCAAGAAGATTGCCAGTATAGCAGCATATTTATATTTACATATGGGAGCCATACAGAACAAATGTGCTGAAGGCCAAGATCTGGCAAATAGGCAACTGATGGCATTAGAGAAGGCCCAATCTGACCTGGTGTCGTCTGAGCAGAGGCTGCAGAGGAGCCAGGAGTCAGAAAATGATAGTAGGCAGTATATTATTAAAATAAAGGAGGATATGGATATCCTGCAACAGGAAAAGGCTGACCAGGATACCAGAATTCTGGCCTTGCAGAAGGAGCACCAAGACAGTTTGGACGCCTTACTGCAGTGCCAGAAAAAGGTGGAGCAACAGATCAATTTCAACAGGCCATGCACAGAGCAGGTAGCCACCCTGCAAATCCAACTAAACAGAGAGAAAGAGGAGAGCAATAAACTGACATTGAAAGACCTGGATACCCAGGCAGAGTTTGAACAAGAACGCCAGAAAGCTGGTGCCTTTCAAAGGCAGAGGGACGCCCTGGCGGCACAGATGCAGGCTCTTAGTCAGGAAAGGGACACCTTAAGCCAGGAAGTCTGCCAAGTAAAAGAAAAAATTGAAGGAAATCACCTGGCCCTCCAGGGGCTGGGTGACCTCCAAAAAGAGCATCAGAACTTGTTAGAGCACACCAGGAGGGTGGAAGATGCTCTGGCAAGAAAGGAGCAGGCCAGTAGGAATGTGACTTAGGAGGTAACCCTCCTACAGCAAAGACTGGCCCAGTATTCCAGGACCAATCAGGAAGCACAGAGAGAAAATGAGGCTCTCTGTCAGCACAATGATAGGCTCCAACAACAGGTAGCCATGCAGGAGAGACTGATAGAGTCTAGTAAGGCCTAACTGAGGAACTGAAAGAGCAGGCTCTTGCATTGCAAGAGGGAGCAGGGGCTGACAGAGATGAAGTTCACTGGGAAAGGGAAACACCTGAGCATAACCTCAGGAGCCGTAGTACCAGAGGCCCTCATCTCTCCCAGTCCTTGGACTCTGCCACCCCCATGTGCCCTGGCGCACATGAGGACAGGGCCACAGGGAGGGCAGATTACTATCCAGCCAAAAGTATGGGGTTCATAGGCCAGTACCTCCCAGGAATGGATGGGCGGGCATCCGGGTATGGGCACCCAAGCACAGTGCAATTTAGTGGGGAACCCCAGGAAAGTAGATCCACTAAGGGCATCCTAAAAACCTCTGCCCAGTTAGGTCAGTGGGGGGGTACCCATCAAATCCTGGCAGCAAGGAGGGATCTGAAGACTCCTCTGAGTGGCCCAGGACACAGGAGACCAGGTCCCCACATTCTGCCAGCCATTCCCAGGCTCGCAGAATCCGGGAAAACCTGGAAGATCAGACGGGCACCTCTGGGAGCAGTTCCTCTGAGTCAGAGGATGAGTGTACCAGGGTTACCCGAACCAAAAAGGCCAATAAGGCAAAAAGGGCCTTGCTTAAGGACCCCTTAAAGCAGATCAAGGCAATCAGTAGTGTCATCACACCTTATCACAAGAACGCCAAGTATTCTGTTTGGGAACACTTGGAGCTCTATGAGCAAATGATGGAGACTTTCCATTTGAAGGACAGCAGTAGCTGCATTCAGTATGTCAAATGGACATTCTCCCCAGAATACTCCAGTTTCTTTGCAGGGCTGGAGGACCAAAACCATTCAAGATGGTCCACATATAGGGCGGCCATCTTGAAACATTTTTCTGTTCACCGGAATCCCCAAGAGGCTCGCAAGGCAGCCTACAATTCGCAATGTGGGGAGGATCAGGCCCCACAAGAATTTGTGCAAGAATTGAAGTGTGCCTTTGCGCAGACCACCATAAGGGTGCGCACGGACAGCAGAGAATTCATCAACACATTTTTCCATGCTCTCCCCAAATACATAATGACCCAGCTCGTGAGAGATTTTCACGAGAAAATATTTGTAGACTGGGTCATTGAGCAAGCCACCCGCATCTATGAGGTGCAGAAACCGGTGGAAAATAAGAATCAGCCCAAAAACCCCAAAACCAACAGCACCCCTGCTGCTGCCAAGGTGGCAGAGGTAAAGGTTGCCCCCGTTTTAGATTTGGAGATGGGGGGGCCTAAAAACCTGCTTGCACCAAATAATTCACAGCCCAGAAGGCCCTTGGGCCAGTCACAGACAGGGAGTCAAGGAGGTAGTCCCACAAATGGGGTCCCTTGCTCCCTTGACTATGTAAGTCCCCGCTACAAGGGAAACAGACCCATCCTGGGTTATGTGTGCACTCCTCCAGCCCAAGGGGGGGGATCCAGCCAAGCACCTGACCCAGGGAACTTCCCTCCTAACTTCCCACAGGAGGGCAGAAATTCCCCAAATCCTGGGCAGAACTTGTTCCCCAGGTATCCACCCAACTTCCAGCCCCAAAATCATCCATCCTTCTTTCCCCAATTCCCTGAGCCCAGACAACCTAATCCGGGAGAAGGGACGCCAAGGGTGGAGGGGTACCCAAATCTTCCCTACCCAGGGTATTACCAGAGAAGGGATAGCTACCCTTCCCGAGATCAGCCCAGGGGAGAAAACAGAACCCCGTATCAGCCTGAGCAGGTTTCCCAACATGAGCGCCAGGTCCAAAATATGGCCCGGGATCTGGGTCACATACTGAGGGCTCAACAGAACCCTCAGATGAGCATGCCACCGCAGAATGCCGCAAACTCTGGGCCTGGTGCTCCAGAACAATGACGGGGGCAGCACCCCGATAACCCACCGGTTCCAAGGGAGGAGGCACAAGGGGAAGCGGGGTGTAAAGCCTTGGAGGAAGCTTCCTTCCCAACTTGTAAACAGCCCCTGGAAAACCAGGAACCGGAAACAAAATCTCCCACCCCTGAAAGTCTGCCACCCAAGGAGCAAAGAGGAGGTAGGAGAAACAAAGGACCCAAACAGACCCATTTTGTGGAGGAGGTACAGGTCTTCCAATTTGAGGGAGAGGGATCCTCAGAGGATCCTGGGAAAAGGATCTTCTCCTTCAGAGATGGGGGAACTCCTCCCAAGGAAAAATGGGTCCCAAGGGATTCCAACCCAGACTGGGTAGATGTGGTGATTGAGCTGTCGCCACCCATAATTCTATCCCAGAACCAACAATACCGAAAACCCCTGGTTCAAACCCATCCTGATGACTGCCTCCAATGACTGCCTCCAAAAAGGGGGGGTGGCCCAGAACCGGAACCAGGGGAACCCAAAACCAACTTTTTCTTGCAGATTCCCATGACTCTCCACAGAAGTCTGCCCAAATCTCTTCTCTCCCAATGTCCAAAACCAGAGAATTAGCCCACCAGTTGTCCAAAAATGTGCATTATCTGTGCCCCCTTGAGGAGAAGGAGGGAAGATACTATGCCCAGGTACAAGTACAGGGGCAGGGTACAATTTTGGCACTGGTGGACACTGGATCCCAAGCTACTCTTCTGTCCAAAAGGGCCTTTGATGAACTAAATGCAGGAAGAGGGAGAATTACCGTATTCCTCTCACCTCTCTTCCTGGACAACTCCAGAACTTTGAACGGAAGGAAATTCCTGTCCAGGGGACTCCAGATTTGGACATCAAAATTGGGCGACACAAGGTGAAACACCCGGTCATAGTAGTGACTCCAGAGGGCACCCCTTGTTTACTAGGGAATGACCTCCTGAGAAGGTTGTCACCCCTAATAGATTGTGTAAACAAGGTCCTCTGGACCCAGACTAGCCGACCAATCAAATTAAAGCAGAGTGTCAACTATGTTAGCTTAAACGGCACCTGCCACATGGTTGAACAAAAATCTGACCAAGTAGAATTTCACTTCCAGAACAACCAAATTCCAGATGTGACAGTAATCGCAGTAGGACAACAGACTGGTGATGGGGGGTCCTCTCTATTTCTGAAAGTCAACCTTCCTTCCAGTTTAAGGTGGTATTCCACACTGGAAGGAAACACTCTGAAATTCTTTACCAATCCACAATCAGAAACTCCCACTCCAATAGTTCAGAAAGATGTGAAATCAGCTCAGAGCCTGGCTGATATTCAGCAAATTGGAGAGCAGTTGTTCATTCCTGTTCAGTTAAGTGATGGGAAGGACTCTGTTCTCGCCCGAGTGTGTGTGAACAACGGTAAGAGCTTCATCAGCGAAGCCATGTTCTGCCAACTCCAAAAAGATCCAGCCATTCCCACATTCAAACTGATAGACGAATGGGAAATGGACCTGGAAGCACCCAATTGCAAACATCTCCTGCCAAGCAGGTGTATGCTCAAAATCTCCATTGGCAACAAGAGCATAGTCCATAATTGTTGGGTCGTGCGAGACGTCACTGCCGCCTTTTACTTAGGCAGTGACATTCTCTATCGCTTTGCCATTAGTTTGGACCTAATAAACTTCAAAGCTTGGTCCCGATTAGCGGATAATCCCATGGGCTTTGATGATCCAGAAAAAGCATTTAGGTCAGCTCAATTGCTACCTTATGCAGTTGAAATTCAGGTTAAAGAGGAAGTCACCATCCCAGAAAGGACCCGACAATTCTCCCTGGAAGTGAAAGTTAAAAGAGGACAACAATTGAAACACCCTGATGCTTATATTCATCTAAATGCTTCTCTCCAACAGCAAGGGTTGAGTGTAAACCCAACCCCATTAATCAACATAGAACATGACACCATTCCAATAGAGGTGGATAACAGCGACTTAAAGAGTATTACTCTAGCTGCGGGCACCATTATTGGAATGGCGGTTGATGACCGACATTTCTCCATTGATTTAGGAAATGAACTGTTAGGACCAATCCCCAAGGACTGTTTTGACAGTGACAGTGATAACAATACAACACCAGACAGGATCTTTACCCGGCATGGGGGGAACTTCCTGGTTTACACTTCCTGCCCTTATGGCAAGGAAGACGTGACTTGTGACTTCAGAAGGGATGAGGTGATTTTCCAGGTCCATGAGGGCTGCCTTTCCCACGTGAAGCCTCCAGTCCAAATCAGCACTCTGACCAGGGTCTTCGCCACCCAGCTGGAGGAGGCCGCTGAGATAGCAAAACCAGTCTTTCCAGGCTTCAGGCAGATGGTGGAAGAGAGAGTCAACCTACCTGATGCCTGTGTGACTCTGGAACAGAAGCAAAAGTTGAAACAAGTTTTCTTGGATTTCCAAGATCTCTTTGCGGTAGACTCATATGACTGTGGTCGCACCGACATCCACACAACAACAATTCCCACGGACCCTGGTATGACTCCAGTGTTTGTGAAGCAATATTGCTTGCCTCTCACATCCATGGAGTCCCTTACTGAAATAATTAAGAACCTTGAGTCTCGGGGAATAATCCGTCCAGCACACAGCACCTTCAATAATCCGGTGCTGGAAATATTGAAGTCAAACGGCCAGTGGAGACTCTGTGCCAACCTTAGGGAGCTCAACAAATGGGTCCATACTTCCCGATGGCCTCTGCCCTACATTGACCAAGGGCTGGCCCAGATTCAGGGGTCACAGGTATTCACTGCAATAGACCTGACCAATGGATACTGGACCGTGCCTGTCAGTAGGGAGGACCAATACAAACTGGCTTTTACCTTTGGGGACCAGCAGTACACATGGACCCGGACTCCCTTCGGATACCTCAACTCCGGCAATAAATTCAACATTTTCCTACATAAGGCCATGCCCGACCTGGGTGCGAGGGGTAACCTGGCTTATGTAGATGATGTCTTCATCAAAAGTTCATCTGTGGAGGAACATATACCGGAGATCCGTTATGTTCTGACACAGTTGAGGGCCGCCGGAGCCAAACTTTCCTTTCAGAAAGCACAGTGGTGTAGAACCCGTGTTAATTTCTTGGGGCATGAGATTACTCCTCAGGGTCTCCATCCCCAAGAAAAGAAAGTGGAAGCACTTCAGAAACTGAAAGACCCCACAACTCTGCGGGAACTAAGGAGCCTCCTTGGACTGTCTAATTACAGCAAAAAGTTCATTGAGGGCTACGCAGAGATCACTAGACCCCTGATTCATCTTTTGAAGGGGGGGGTCAAGTGGGAATGGGGTCCAGAACAATCCAAGGCAGTAAGACAACTCAAAAGAAGCCTCTCACAAGCGCCTTGCCTAGCTTACCCTGTCCGAAACAAGGAGTTCTTCCTGGAGACATGGTTCTCTAATAGGTGCTTGACGGCAGTATTATACCAAAAGCATGACAAGGTCAATAAAGTAATATCATATGCGAGCAAAACTTTATCCTCTGTGGAGGAAAAATTCAACGATTGTGAGAAGGCACTCCTGGCAACGGTGTGGGCATTGCAGAATTACCGCCCGTTCCTCCAGGGGGAACACATCATAGTGGAGACTCCACACCAGCCTCTGCAATATCTCCAAAGTGACAGAATCCGGGCCGGAAATGTGAGTAATTCCCGATTTACTTCCTGGATTCTGTCAATTGAAGGCTTTCCTGTGGAGGTCAGATATGGCCAAAACAAGAAGAGTCCCCTCGCGCAAGGTCTGGCTGACTTGCATGATTGTGCCAGAGAAAACTGTCTCGAGGATGAAAGTCTAAAAATCAAGGACAACATGGAGGCATACCTTAATTCCCCACACAAAGTCTTTGAAGAGGACAAGTGTGAGGGAATGCCCACTGTCTATGTGGATGGATGCTCTTACCATATTGACAACAACGGGGAAAAAAGAACTGGTGGCCGGCGTAGGGAATGCATGGGTGAAGGAGTCCCCAGAACCCTCCGCTGGGTACAAAATTGGTCCCCGAAGTAGTCAGGTTGCAGAATTGATGGCTGTGTATCAAGACATCCTCACTGCTGTCCAACATCAACTTCACGAACTGGTCATAATCACAGATTCAGATTATGTACGGAACGGGTTCGTGGAGCACCTGGTTAATTGGAAAACCAGAGGCATGTTATGTGCTAATAACAAACCCTTGAAACATGGGAAGTTAATCCAAAACATTGTTGATCTGGTCACCTCGAATGGGATGACCATCTACTGGAAAAAGATCAAGGGTCATTCCAAAGTAGAGGGACCAGACAAAACTGGAAATTACTTAGCTGATCAGCTGGCTAAAACCGGGGCCATCCAAGGGGATCTAATAGAGATTGAGTCCCTGTTGGGGACACTCCAGGTCACTGCTATCACTAGGTCCCAGACAAATGCTCACAATGATCTTTCAACTGCACAATGGAGTAAGGAGACCTCAGATGCTGATTTGATTATGGCTCAAAAAGGGGATCCAATAATTGGTAAGTTTTACCAATACATTGAGGACCCTGAGAACTTTCCCCTGACGGATACTGATTACATTGAGAAAGAGGACCTTAGAGTGTTGATGAAATGTCCAAAGATGTTCCGAATCCAAGACGGTTTGTTGGTAAGGAAATCCCAAGCTGGCCATGATCAGTGGGTGGTCCCTACCTCATTCCGAAGCATGATGTTAAGTCACGCCCATGATGCGGCCACCGCCGGTCATAGGGGGTTTCATACAACACTTGAGATCTTAAGAGAGGTTGCATACTGGCCACACATGGGGCAGGACCTCGACCAATACTTAAAGGGGTGTCTTGTGTGTGCACAATTTCAGCCATCATCCCTCACACTGCTGCCGTGCGCCTCTTCAAAAGAGGGGGATGACACTGCCATGCTCAGATTTGCAAATCTACTTCGTAGTCCCTGTGATTCTCTCGTCTAGGGGACACAATTACATGTTGACGGTCACATGCTTGTTTACCAAGTGGGTGGAATGTCTCCAGGCCCCAAACTGCAAGGCAGAAACAGCAGCTGCCCTGATGATTAACCACATCTTTTCCCCTTTTGGTCTACCTCAAAGGATTGAGTCAGACAGAGGTAGCCATTTTACCAGCGAAGTAATGACTAAGATGTGGGAGATACTGGGGGTCAAAAGGAAGCTACATATTGCTTACCGGCCAGCTTCTTCTGAGGCAGTAGAACACTACAACCGGACCATTGTGAGCATATTAAAAAAGTTTGTGGCAGATTCTGGGCCAAGTTGGGATTCCGATTACCTCTGGTCCTAATGGCCATCAGATCTTCCCCTTCATCTGCAACCAAAATGTCACCATTTGAGTTGATGACTGGACGCAAGATGGTGCTTCCCCAGCATTTGCTCTACAGGACCCAAGAGCAGATGTTGATCAATGCCTCCACAACTCATGAGTATGTGGAGAATTTGAGGAAACACCTCCAACATGCTTTTGCCTATGCTCAGCGGAATCTAGAAAGATCCGCTGATAGCATGAAAACTCACTATGATTTGAAGAACACCAGGAAGGAATATAAGGTGGGGGACCGGGTCTATCTATACAATTTCCAAAGGAACCAGGCCAAACAGCGAAAATGTTTGCCTACATGGAAGAGACCCTTTGAAATTATAGACAAGATCTCCCCAGTTGCATACAAGATCTGCATCCCCAAAGGTAGTTTGGCGGAAGGGGAAGACAAGTGGGTCCATATAAATCAGTTAAAGTGTTGCCATCCCAGGCACACCCTGCAGCAATTGGAGGAGTCCTCTGCAATACCAGAGGGGGCCGCTCCAGAGTAATTCAGTTCCAACCCTAAAATATTCCACATATAGCCAATAAAATTCTATGATTCTTGAAAGCAAATTGTCTCCTGATTAAAAAAAATGTATATGTTCTTGACTACTGATTTTAAAAAAAATGTAGATGTTCATGTCTTTTTATTTATAAAATGTATAAGCCGCCCCACTATATCAATAGTGGGGGAGAAATGTCTACGAATAGGTATTGCCGCTTTTGCTTTATCATCCTAGGAGAGATGAAACCATGGAGACTGACCAAGGAGGACGACCCGGGGACCGGGAGCAAATATCCGAGGGGCCCGGGGTACCGCCCAATATTCCCATCAGGACCGGCGAGGAGAACCGATCGATCCAACTGGATGGAGGAAAAGATGCTGAACTGTGCCATTTACGGAATTGGAAGAAGATGATGCGGACATACCAGCGCGTGGATCAAAACATCCTTTGCACCCGACTCCCCCTCGACTCGAAATCAAAGTGCAGTCGGGCGGGGGGCTTGTTTGGGTGTCCTGACCCACGTTTGGACTATTATGCTTCAACATTTAGTGCTGTGGGCTTAGGAAATCCAAGATGGCGGAAAAGCCCACATTGCTCCAGAATCCAGGAAAACCGCACAGTTTTGGCGCACACCAAAATGTTCCCGTGACCTGCCGCCCACCAGTGCGAGCGTGTTGGGCCAGGAGTGCCATGGGTGAAATGCGTGCCAAAGGAAAAACAGCAGTGCCGGTGGCTCAAAAAGCACTTTGAAATCACCTTTGTTTCTCTGAAATGCAAGCTAAAAATACCTATTTTAAACATTGCAAGATATTAAAAAATCTCAATGAACACCAGCAGACATTTGGCAGAAGGTATACTTGTGTGCATACACACTCTGGAAAGAGAAAGAGCCCAGAATAATGTTCATAATGAAACTGGCTAAGCTGTGGATGTCAGCAGCTGAAGTGAAATTGGACTGAAAGACACTAAAATCTAAATGTTTAAAATAAATGAGTGACCTACTGTTGAGTGTCACATAGTTTGCAACTGTTAAATGTCATAGTTATGAACTTAGAATCAGCGTTCTAGCTGCATGTGTAAAAGTTGTAAGTTTGATTGGATGAAGAAAAACTGGGAACAAAAGTGACATTTGGCTGAAGCCTGGCTTGAAGAGAGTGAATTCTGCCCGGCAACTACCCCCTACAGGAGTTGAAACTTGCTCAGCCACTCTTCCCAGGCCTGGCTGCATTCTGCTGCCCCCACCAAAAGGAGATGACACCTCCCTGATTGGATTAGGGGAGGAGCAGCTGGGGATTACAGGAAACTTAACAATGAGCCTTCCTTGGCTCAGGCAAATGTTAAATTAGGGGGGTCGTAAATGGCTTCCTCTTGAGAGAAACGGGGAGGGGCAGTGACTCTGTGAGCAACTTGAGTTGGAGGAAATGGACAAACCAGAATTGGGAAACCACACCCCTCTGGGCCAGAGCATAATTTTAAAAAGATAGATAATTCATAGTACGGACTTGTCAAAATTATATAATTAATATCATTATTCTTCTGATTTTTCTGTGCACATTTTAAGAGGTGTTAGAACTCTGTACCATGTTCTGAGGCAAAACCCCATGAATTATGGAGATTGCAGACACGGGGTTCACGCTAGAAAAATGAAAATTTACTGGAATATGTGTAGAAAGGCGGGGTACATCGGTGTCATTTTTGGCAAAAATCCAATATTGGTAAATCAACCAAAAAGCGCAAAATTTTGTCATTTCTTAATCCAAGCTCTCAGAAACATCAGACTTGGAACAGAGACTACCTTATGTGATATATGATATGTACATGTAATGTCAATGACGTGTGTATCTGGGAAACCTGTTAGTCATGAAAAATTCATTTTCTAAGTAAAAGCAAAGGGACGTTTCTTCAATAGACTGTAAGACTCTGACTCACTCTGACTCACTGCTCCCTTCTCAAATCAGGTCAAAGAGAAATCCTTGACCTATCAAATTGTGAGTGGGTTGGGCAAAGAAAGTTAGCATCCACACCCATTTTCAAAAGACATAAAAAGAGCCACTGGAAGCCAGAGAGGAACATTCATTTTCCAACCTTCAACTGAATTCCTGCGCAGCACTCTGACGGAGAACTCCAGAATCCAGAATCCACTTGATCCAGAACTTCACTCCAGAACTTAAAGCAGAGAGGCCTGGACCACCAGCTAAATCCTTTTTCAACAGGCCTTCAGAATCCAGCAATCCAACCAAACTATTCTACAGCCGGGCGAGCTGTTGTATTCTTTGCCAAGAACTTTTGCCAGAACCGGTAGCAGACCCAGAAAGCAGTGCTGTATCCAGAGAGACCAGACCAGATCACTGTGAGCAGAACCAGAGATCCAGACCAGACCATCAGAGCAGAGCTGACCCAGATAGCTGTGACTTCAGAACCAGCCACCTGGAGTCCAGTCCCAACCTGACCAGACCCTGACGGCCTATTTCAAATTCATAGTGTGAGTACTTAGCCAGAACTGTGCAAAACCAATCTCTTATCTTAAAATAATCTGATTCAAAACATTTGAACCTGTGCAGAACTGCATCATAGGAATCGTGTGTTCATTCTCCGATTTTAAACCTGTAAAAGTGCTTTTTGCCATTTTGAATCATTATTTAATTTCTGAAAAACTACCTTCACGAAATCGTCCGTATCTCTTGAACCATTTGTGCTAGGAGCGAGTTTTTACTTTTCCGTAATCGCGCTCGACGCACTCGGAAAAATTGCCGCAATTTGCGATTTGGCTCAAATTTCTTCACTTGTCAAAATAGCAGCTTCTTGCTTCCTTTGCTGAAATTCGTTTGCAACCTGACAATCATTCATAGAGCATTGCTAAAGTGATCCTGAACTAATTTAAAGTAGCTATCACCCACCCTGAATCTCTTATAGGGAATTAAAATCATATTTAGCATATTTTTCCCTTCTTTGCAAACCACATTTAAAGTATTTTGCCTGTGTTTTAAAATCAACCCTGTGATCTAAGCTTGCTACGGGGGAACTGAACTACATTTGATTGTATTCCTGAGAACTGTGTGCTCTCTCTTCCATCTTCTATTGCATAGGGGGGGAGTGAATTGCCACCAGGGGAAAAGTGAACATATTATCTCTTGTGAAACCCTGCCAGTTATTTCTGTACTGCATTCTTTCCATCATTGTTTTCCTTGAAACCATAAAAGCATTCTCAGTTACCTTTTCCTCCCTATACTAACTCTTAAGTAATTAAATCAGTGTGCTAGTGTAACATCACCCAGTGTTGATCACTGTCATGATCTTAAGTGTGATATCAAATATTAATTTATTATAAAAGTGTAATATATATATATTGTTTAATTTTTCCAATAAATCTTTTAAATTGCAAAACAAACCTACTTCTTGGCTCAGTGAGGTAAGGGAGATTCAAAGAGAGAGGCGTTATATAAGGGTTTATCATCCAGAGTATAACTTGTCATAAAATATATAAATAACGGCTTTCCTTGGGCGTCCCAGACGAGGCACTGACTTAGTGGGATTGCTGAATATAAGTCATTTAACAACACCTAGATCCCCAGCAGCGAGCACTTAACCCACTGAGCTATGTTACCAGCTATTTATCCTTAAATGTGCATACCACAGCATTTGGTAATGTGCTGGCTATGGGGGTTACAATTCTTATTAAAATAAAACATATTAACAGAATGCTTAGAAGTAGCAGGGATATGTCATGCTGCACTAGTAAACCTGATAATAGTAGCGCTATATTTATTTTAAAAGGACTGGGGGAGTTGGTGGGTAGATATCCTCATAAATGTTTCTTTTTAACTGCACAATTGATTCTACGGCATATTGTGTCGCAAGTGGATAGCTAAGAGAGTTGAAATGATATGGCTTTTTAGTAGTCTGGTGCAAAATGTGTTGCAAAATGTGTTATTTTGACCTGGTGGTGGGTACAGATCCCTTGCGTCACTCACTCAGTGTGGAAATCTGTACCCCGTAGCAAAAATAAAAGTTGCCACCCATTAATATATGCACATTAAACAAACATATCTTAAAGTGAAATATGCACATTTAGTTCAATTGTCCTTTCCCTTTATAAGAAAATGCACAAGACAAATGGGTATTTACCTTTCAAAAAAAGTATTCAGCACTTGAAATATAACCTGAAGAGGAAAACTTCCAATAACTATGCTGGCAAAGTATAAAAGGTGCCCACATTTTAAACCCAACAATGTATAATGAATTATTCCACGGAAAACTAAATCCAAACAGGAGATGTGTGCTTTGATGACACTTATGTGGTTTTGTGGGTAAGCGTCTGCACTGGAAACATGACAACCTTGGGTGAAATCCTAAGTAGATGAACACTTGATCAATCAAACTTTTTTAATGCTGGCCTCAAACACACCGAACAGTGGTAGTGTTCACTCCCTGAAAAAAGTGGGCAGATACTGTCCACCCACATGTATCCTCAACCCTGAAAATCAGCACAGGGCCAGAACCAGGCTCTCTTGCCAAATCCTGGGCATATAGTCATGATTTGCTTACCCTCTCATCCTTACCCTTCTCACTCTCACCTTTGGCTTTCAACAATACTCTATTTTATGAAGAGAACTAGAAAAGTAAACAAACCATAGTAAAGTACTGACACAAATATATGTATTTATTTGTTAAGGGCCCGAAAACACCCGATAGGCATCAGGGCGCAACAAAGACACATAACCCAAAACAAAAAGCACAGGGCAACCCAAGAGCAGGTGAGGATAGGCTATACAAACATCATCGTTTTTAATTGTTTAATGCCAAAGAAAGTGAGTTCCAAGCTGAGGCTGCTACAAAAGGGAATGATCTGCCATTACCCTTGACTCGATTTGGCTATGGGCAAACATGCAGTTGACTATTACTTGATCACAGTACTCTTTCTGGCTGGTAGTTTGTTAGCTTATCTTTCAGGTATGCTGGAGTTTTGCCGTGGATGCACTTGTGTGCAAAGTAAGAATATTAAATTGTACTCTAGAGTTTACCAGAAGCCAGTGAAGATGTTTTCCTTATTCTGAAAGGAGCTCTCTTCGGGTCACATTTTTGATTATGCGGGTAGCATCATTCTGAACATTTTGAAGTTTACAGAGGTTTCCCTTAGTCGCACCCCCTAAGAGAGCATAGAAATAATCGATTCTAGATTGAATCATTACTCTGGCTAAAGTTTCGCAGTGCTTCTTGGAAATAAATAGTTTAACTTGCCTGAGTGCCTTCAAAGGATATTGCATAGTGTTTACTAGATTACTGACCTGTGTATCTGATCTCAAAGAGGAATCCAGGTAGGTACCTAAGGTTTTAGCTTTGCTCTGTGTCAAGATTTTACAGTTGTCAATAAGAAATCTTAGATCTAGCACAAGGTGGATCGTAGAGTAAGAGTTCGGTTTTTGAGTGGTTAAGGCACATCTGGAGCACGGTCATCCACTGCTTTGCATTTTTAAAGATGGTTTTAAGTTTTGTTGAATATGAATCAATCACCTTCCAGGTTAAGCAAGAGTTGTGTATCATCGGCATCATTTGAAAATTGGACACCCATTTCAGATAGAAGATCACAAAGAGGCTTGATATACAGGTTAAAGAGGGACGGAGATAGACAGAACCCCCCAGGCTACCCCACAGCCAATAGGAGCAGGATTGGAACAGGAGACACCACATGGTAGAAAAGAGTGGATCCATGTAATTGCTCTACAGGAGCATCTACCAACCCTATCCAGAGGAAATAGGAGAATAACATGATCTAACAGATCAAACGCCACTGATAAATCCAGCAACACCAGCACTCTGCACCTGCTTTTATCGACCAAATCAAGCATGTCAGTCTGTAAATCCAGTATACAAACCCTTATAGAAAT